>NW_006201718.1:284059-337677 GCF_000334495.1 Tupaia belangeri chinensis | reverse complement strand
TGATCATTTTAAAATGTGTAGTTTAGAAGCTTCTGGGAACATCTCTTCTAGTAGTTGTCTCAGCCATCTCACAGGTAACTTAACTTTTTCCTTCTAGAAAGCTCTCTGTTTTATATGGAATTACATGGCAATTTTGTTGTTGTTGTTGTTCCTCTTTTGATCACTATGGCTAGCAGAACCTGACCTCTTATGATACTGGGTTGTCAGAAAAGTTATGATGCATTGTTGCATAGAAAAACAGAAAAAATATGTCATGACTTTTCCGATGTCCTAATAGGATTGTGAGTTTGTGGGCTAAGGTCTGTAGTCTTATTTTTTATAATAATAATTTTTTTGAAGAGGTTTTTACTATAGGGTGCGTGCGCTCTCCAGACAGACAGAGAGACAGAGAGACAGAAAACGAGAAATCACCCTCCAGGGGGATGGCCACGCCGCAATCCCTTCTCCATTCTCCTCTTGGGATCTTGGGCATGCATGCACATGCGCCCAGTGTGAGTTTTAAGCCACCGGGTCCGGGACACGAACCGTGGTCGACTACATGGGAGTCCAGCGACATAGCCATTAGGCTAACTGCTGGTCCCTTTATAATAATTATTTTATTTAACTTTATTTTTTAAATTTATTTTAATTTGACTAGATAGGGACCAAGTGAGGGAGGAGGGAGTGAGAAAGCAAGCCACCAGGTCCAGAACTGGAACTGTGGTTAACCGTGTGGGAGTCCAGCACCATTAACCACCACGCCACCTGCCAGTCCCTGTAGTCTTATTTTATTAAACTATCCCACGTGGTAATTTGCCCTTTGCATAGCTCAAATGGTGGCCATTTTCACGTAAGATTTTGGATTCTATGATTTCATCTGTTCCTTCAAAGTACAGAGGAAAATCATAGACACTTTAAATGTTCCCTGTCATAAGAATGCCAGTCATAGGGAAACATCTCCTAAAAAGATTAACTTGTGAAACCTTGATAGAAATTTCTCAAAGTGTTATTTTTGTCAGATTCTGAGATAAAATTATATGCTTTATCTGTGTATATTTCATCATGCTTCTTCACTTATTAAGGTATTTAAGTATAGAATTCTAACTTTATTCTCTGCTTTGCACAACTATTCAGATTACTAAGCATAGAGCTCCTGCTTTCTGGAGTATGTTATCTTGATTACTGGAGCTTGTTTCAAGGCCTTCTGGGATTCCCTGTGATATCTTGAGTCATTCTTGACTTGAGTCAACTCCCAGTGGCTGCTTCATATTTATCTAACAAAGCACCCATGGCTAGAATCATTACTTATTTCTATGAGTATTTTTTTTAGTCTAGCTCTTTAGTGTACTAATGTGATATTCTCCCCTACATACCTGAGATCACGCTTCAGACTTTGGACAAAAGCACTGTTATGTTGGGGACTTATCCAACTTTAATTTTCATTTCACATGATAACCTTGATTTTCCAAGGTGAAACTTTCCCATTGAGGTTCACTATGATGGTGGTAATGGTAGTGATGAGATGTGTCTTGGAAAGAATTTGTTAAGGCAGTGTATATATTTATGTTCTTGCGTTTCTCTCTACTCACAAACACTAATTTCCATTTGTTTGTCTGTGTAATTGCTTAATGTCTGTATTCTCCACTAAAGTTCAGATTCTATGATGGCAAGAATTGTTGTCACACTATCTCACATATGACAGTTATGTAGTCAATGATGTATGTGTATATGTAGTGCAAAAAGAGCACTATGCTGGGACTCTGGGACTTGGGCCTGATCCCATTTTTGCCTTTACAAGGTATGCTATCTTGGGCCAGTCACTTCCCGTATCTGGACCACAGTCTTCTCTTCCATGAAATAAGGGCATGAGCAGGGAGATTTATGAGGTCACTGTCAACTTTATGAGGCTCGGTTTGTGTCTGACTAAATGGAGGAAGAATTGCAGCCAATCAGTTGGATGCCACGACTTTGTTTCCAAATCCAGGCTGGCTCGACCCAAGTGCTGTGCCTTGGATTGGAAATGGTTGGGCTGTTGCTTTCTTGAAGAGTCCATGCCAGAATCCCAGGTCACCTCTTTTGGGACTTCTGAGGGCAGTGTTTTTCAGACTTCTTCTTTTTGTGTATATATATATATATATATATATATAGAGAGAGGGAGAGGGAGAAAGCAGGCCACCAAGTTCGGGACTTGAACCGTGGACAGCCATGTGGGAATTTCCAGCACCTTAACCACCATGCCACCTGCTGGGTCCCAGACTTGTTTTCTAGCAGCTTCTTCAAAGGAATAAAGAATTTTAAAAACCTGTCAAGTTTGGGTAGAAGCCTTGTCAACAGGCAGCCTGTGCCTAGTTATTTGCTAAAGGTAAGATGGAGTAATTCCAGAAGGTAGAATCTCAGCAGGTGATTCAGAAAACAGTTGCTCTGGTTGGAGGAGGAGTGGAGAGAGACTCTGTGGTCTTCTATGGCCAGTTTCACTCTTAGAACTGACCCCTCGTGTACCTTAGCTCCGCCTCTGGCCCCATAGTTCCCAACTCACTTCATAGAACATTTCAAAACCTCCAGATAATAGGGATTAAATGACTGTGGTAGCCACAATGGTGTGTGACAGCCTATTCTCCAGAGCTGGAAGACTGAAATTTGCCCCATCAACATCTTCCCCAAAACCTTCTGTTAACTTTTTGTTCCTTATTATCTGCTGCCAAAAATATTTGAAACCTCTGTGACAATCTGGAAGATTCAAGACCAAATTATCTCTTCTCAATCAAACTTGAGAATTCAAGAACTTCCTATAGCTCTAATGCTGAAAAAAAAAACCCTACCATAATTTACCTGAAGTGCAAAAAAACAACCTAAATAGTTCTATAACCATTAATAAAATGGATTTCATAGTTAAAAACCTCTTGAAAAAAGAATCTCCAGACCCAGATGGTTTTATGGTAAATCCTAACATTAAGGAAGAAATAACACCAATTTTAGACAGTCTCTTTTAAAAGAAGAAGGAAGACATTCAAACTGATTTTATGAAGCCAGCATTTCCCTGATGACAATGATGATAAAAAATAAAACAGTGACAAAACTGCAGACTAACATCCCTCATGAATATAGACCAAAAAACGCATAAAAATATTAGCAACAAGCCCAAGTTCCTTGATGCACTTAGTTATCTCCTAAACTGCAGTGTTGGAAACCACATAGCCAACTGTAGGTTTGGATCCTCCCTCCTGATCAACCTGAAACACCCTAGAAACACCCGAGATCCTGATGAGCTGTGGTAGCGCATGTGGATAGAGAAGGGAATCATGGTGTGACAAGACCCTATGGAGGTTGCATCTTTCTCTCTGTCTTATGTACATACATGTGCTATCATGAATAAAAATACTTTAAAAATTGGCAATAGTAATCATCAAATTAAAGCATGTAAAGTTGTTTGTAACATGCCTTTATAGTTTTAATGTATGTGGCATTTGTAGTGTTATCCCATCCCCTCATTCATTCTTTTTTTTGAGAGGCTTTTGCTATAGGGTGCGTGCACTCGCCAGACAGACAGAGACAGAGAGACAGAATGCAAGAAATCACCCCCCAGAGCAGATGGCCATGCTGCAATCTCTTCTCCATTCTCCTCTCGGGATCTTGGGCACGTCCGCACACGCGCCCGGCGTGAGTTTAAGCCACTGGGCCTGGGATGCAAACCACAGTCGACTACATGGGAGTCCAGCGACATAGCCATTACGCTAACTGCTGGTTCCCCCTCATTCATTCTTGATATTAGTAAGTTGTGTTTTCCTTCTTTTGTTTACTCAAGGTTAAAAAATTTTACTGACAATTTTAAAGACTCAGCTTTTGGTTTCATTTCTATTTTCCCCCTTATTTTTTTTTTAAGAGAGATTTTTATAGCACATGTGCTCACCAGAGAGACAGGCAGAAAGCGAGAATTCTCTCCCCAGATTTTTTCCCTTATGTTTAATTTCATTACTTTCTGCTCTGTTCTTTCTTTCTTGCTTGCCTTGGCTCTCCTCAATGGGGCATAATCATGCCACTTTCCTTCCTCCTCTATTCCTCCATCCCATTAGGATCTTGGGCTGGAGAGAGAGATAGAGAGAGAGAGAGAGAGAGAGAGAGAGAGAGAGAAAGCACCCTCTTGGGGGGTGGGGCGACCACACTACACTCTCTTCTCTGTTCTTCTCTTGGGATTTTGGGTACACATGCACACTGGACCAATGTGTTTTTCAAGTCTTTGGGTCTAGGACTATGTGGGATCCAGCTCTCTTACCCACTATGTCACCTGTTTGGGACTCTGTCAGTTTTTCCTTCATATATTTTGAAGGTCTATCATTGGGTACATAATACATTTATGGTTGTCATGTCTTTTTGGCAAATTGGTCCTTTTATTATTATATATATGTCCTTCTTGGTCTCTGACAATTGTCTTTGCTTTGAGGACCTCTTTGTCTGATATGAGTATAAATTGCTACTTTTAATGTTTTTAAATAATTATTTTTATTTAATTTTATTTATTGTCATTATTTTCTTTCTTTTTTTAAAAGAATTTTTTAAAATTTCACTTTATTTATTTATGTATGTATTATTTATTTATTTAAATTTGACCAGAGGGAAAGTTAGAAAGCAAGCTGCCAGATCTGGGACTTGAACCATGGTTGGCCATGTGGGAGTCCAGTGCCCTTATCCACTACGCCACCTGCTGGTCCTATTTATTTCTTTTTTGAAGTTGACCAGAGAGAGAGAAGAAAAGTGATAAAGCAAGCTGCCAGGTCTGGGACTCAAACTGCAGTCAACCATGTGGGAGTCTAGCCACCTTAACCACCATGTCACCTGCTGGCACCCAGTTTTGCATTTTTAAAATTTATTTTTATTGTATTATTTCTTATTCACATTTTGTCATTGTACATCTTTATATCATACAATATGGTTTTTCAAAGCATGCATGCTGTGCATATCAGTCAAGTCAAAGATATTACCATATATATCACCCTCAACAGATGACTTTCCATTCTTGTGTCTATTAAATGTTTCCCAGCATTTAATTTTTTTGATGTATTTTTTATGCTGGAGAGGAGAGACTCCTCACAGGGTTTCACTATGCCGTGATTATTCCACCTCAACCTTCTAGTCAGCCAGAATCACAGGTTTTCCTTTTAGCCTGGTGTGTTCAGGTGTGAGGTCTGAACCCAGGCCTCCCATATTGCTCTAGTGTTGTACAGTGATGCCCTACCACCTGTACCACTGCAGCTGGGCCTTCAGTTTTTGTTTGAATGTGTTTGTTTCTTCTTTTTCTTTGTAACATTACTTTATAAAAGGAAATTGAAAATGCTATTATTTCAGTCGCTTTCAACACAATCAAATTTCTGTAGGTGACGGTAAATATTTTCATGAAAATTTTACACCAAGGATGCAGGATCCTGGCTCCCAAGTTCTATAAATTACTCTTTCTCCTTGTAAAGAATAAAACACCTGCCAACCTTGTAGACCTCCAAATCTAATCAGTCTAGAAGGAGATGCTTGCTATCAGCTGGGTAACCATTTCCTGATGCTGTGTAGGATGAGAAAAAAATATCTGTCTTGGTAGGTTGTAGGTTTCCAGAAGATTATCCATTCTTATAGGTTTTCCAGTCTGTTGGTCTGACTACTTTGTTTTATTCCTTTTTTTTTTATTAGTTTAGATATAGAAGTTTTTTGTTGGGACCAGCAGTTAGCGTAATGGCTATGTTGCTGGACTCCCATGTAGTCGACCGCGGTTCACGTCCCAGACCCGGTGGCTTAAAATTCATGCCGGGTGCATGTGCATGCGTGCCCAAGATCCTGAGAGGAGAATGGAGGAGAAGGGATTGCGGCGTGGCCATCCCCTTTGGGGGGTGATTTCTCGCTTTCTGTCTCTCCGTCTCTGTCTGTCTGGTGAGTACATGCACCTTATATAGCAAAAAACAAACAAACAAACAAAAACTCTCAAGAAAAAAGAAGTTTGTTGTTTTTCTTCATCCTTTCTTAAAAAGTAACACTTTGTTTTGATCTTTTCTGTTGTTTTTCTATTCTCTATTTCATTCTCTATTTCAATTCTAATTTACTATTCTTTCATATTTGTTTTCTTTGCTATTCTTCATCTTTGTTCTTTTTTGAGGTCTTTGTGGTGTCAATTTAGGTTCACTGAGATGGCTCTTTTTTCTTTAAATTGTGGTTATACCTCCAAAAGTTCCCCTTAGAACTCAGGTTGCTATATCTTGTACACATTATATACCCACTATCATGCTTTTACTTCTAACCTACCCAACTATATAATATTTCAAGTCAGGGCTGACAGCAGTGGTGCATCGGTAACAACACTCTATGATGTCAAACTCATATTGGCATGTGCCCAAGATCCTGGCTGGCTGAGGCTGAAGGTGGATCATGCTGTGAAGACCCTGTAGGATAGGGTGTGTGTGGTGGCTCTCCTTCTCTGTTATGAAGAAAATAAAATAAATTTAAAAAAAACCTGTTTTTTAGATGGCATGTAGTTGGTTCATATTTTAATTCATTCTCACAGTACTGCCTTTAGTTAATTATTATGTTTAGACTATTTGATTTATGTCTATTTCCTCTGTTTTTGTTCCTCTGTTTCTCATTTTGTTTTCTTTTGAGTTAATGATTATTTTTTAGTGTTTTAATATTTTTCTTCTGCAGCTCTATCTTTTTAAAATTATGTATTATTATTATTATTTTTAGTTTCTGCCATAGGGCTCATGCGCTCATTGGAAAGAGACAGCGAGAAGGAAAGTGAGAAATTATCCCCCCCCACAAGTGGGGATGGCCATGTTACAATCCCTTCTCCTCCATTTCCTCTCAGGATTTTGGGTACACATGCACATGCACCTTGCATGATTTTCAAGCCGCCAAGTCTACTTCTCAAATCACGGTCAACCATGTGGGAGTCCAGTGCCTTAACCCCACACCAGCTGTTGGCCCCTCTATCTTTTATTTAAATGCCTGGTCTAAGGGTTATAGTATATATACTTAACATCATAGTCAATTAAAATAATTTAGAATTGACATTTTATCCCATTAAAATGAACTGTAAAAACCTTACCTGAGATATAGATTCCTTCATCTTCCTCTCCCAGTGAATCAGGACCACAGACATAGACTGCTGTACCCGGCAAATTTTAGGTTGGTCTGCTAACTGAACCCAGACTTCCCATGTGATTCCAGCTACTGAGCAGCACTGGCTTCTCACTTTTACCAGTGTGGCTGGGCCCCTTGTCTCTATTTTTAGACTTATTTTATATGTTAATCTGCATACACTGACAATGCCATAGACAATGTTACAATTTTTGCTTTCAATAAAGAGATAGAGAGAAGTACAGTGTTTTATATTTCCCTGGATATATACTATTTCCTCCTCTTTCCTTCATTTCTTATGTTCTCAGTTTTCTTGTGGTATCATTTCCCTTTTACCTAAAAAAATCTTTTAACTCTTACCTTCAAGGAGGTCAGCTGCTATTGAAATTTCTTTCATCTGAGAATATTTGTATTTCACCTTCATTTCTGAAGGCTATATTCACTGAATGTAGAATTCTTTGTTACAGTTCTTTGTTTTCAATAATTTCAAAATGTGCCCTCTCTCCTCCATGATTGCTAGGACAAATCCTGTTGTTTCTCTTTTTGTAGTCTCATAGATGATATGTCATTTTTCTCTCAACTACTTTCAGGTTTGTTTGCTTCCTCATGATTTCAGCATGGTCTTGTTTAGTTTTTCCTAGATGAGATTCACTCTGCTTTTTGGATTTGTAGTTTATATTTCTTGTGAAATTTATAGTATTTAGTCATTGGTTTTATAAAATATCTTTTCCTGTACTGAGGCATTCTTTCTCCTCTCCCCCTGGGATCCCTATGACATAAGTGGTAGACCTTCTGTTAGTGTCTCCTGGCCCCCTGAGGCTCTATTTGTCTTTTTAAAAATCTTTTCCCTCTTTACTGTTCTTATTGTTTAATTTCCATGGGTCTGTCTTCAAGTTCACAGACTCTCTTACCTTCATGGTGTCATTGAGCCCATCCAGTGATTTTTTTTTTCAGTTCTAAAATTCCCAACAGTTCTTCCTTATTTCTTCCATTTCTTTTCTCAGGCTTCTGTTCCATAGGTTTCAAGATTGCTCATGACTGGTCACTAGAGCATTTAAAGTCTTTGTCAGTTAAGTCATGTTCATCATCTTGGCGTTAGTATCTATTGATGGCCTTTTTCCCATGCTGAGTAATTTTGGATTTTATTCAGGACATTTTAAATACTATATTATGAGACTCTGGATATTGTTTAAATCCTATGCAGAGTGTTAATATTTTTGTTTTAGTCAGTAGTCATCCTGGTTAGATTCAGAGAGGCAGGCTCATCTTCTGTGACCTATGGTCCCAATGTCAGCCCTTATAGTACAATTTGGATGTGTCCTGTGTGTATGTCTTCAGTGACCAATCAATCTGGGACCTAGGTGCTTCAGTTCTCAGTCTTTGGTAGGCTATTTAGAATGAGATCTACATGTGTGAACTTTGGGTTGGGGCAATGATTCTGGGAAATTTCAAACAGGCAGGCTCATCTTCTGTGACCTATGGTCCCAATGTCAGCCCTTATAGTACAATTT
The DNA here is from genome assembly GCF_000334495.1 of Tupaia belangeri chinensis. Classification (NCBI taxonomy): domain Eukaryota; kingdom Metazoa; phylum Chordata; class Mammalia; order Scandentia; family Tupaiidae; genus Tupaia; species Tupaia belangeri. The sequence goes on along the minus strand of NW_006201718.1, from coordinate 329,077 downwards.
GGATGTGTCCTGTGTGTATGTCTTCAGTGACCAATCAATCTGGGACCTAGGTGCTTCAGTTCTCAGTCTTTGGTAGGCTATTTAGAATGAGATCTACATGTGTGAACTTTGGGTTGGGGCAATGATCCTGGGAAATTTCAAAAAACCTTAGGGGATTTCTTTCCTGAGCTCTTCCCCCTCTGTGTTCTCTCTAGGATTTCATGTCATTCCCCATAGAACTGGGGCTTATTTTTTCGGTAATTTATCCAGAAATCTTGAACTTCAGTTACTTTGGGATGTTCTTTTACCATTATGTCTATGTCTCTGGGGTCAAGTGACTGGTGGATAGAGACATTAAAAAGAGCTGGATTCTCCCCCGCCTTCTTAAAACCACTCCTACTAGGTTATCTTTCTTCAGAGTCCATTCCTACAGCCTTCCCTTGCCACTGACTTGCCATCGCCACCACAAGGTTACTTGGTGACTGTGTCTTGAGTGAACAGAGAGAAGATTATAAAATGGAGAATTTCTCCCACACTATTTGAGCATTAGGAGTTCTCTTTTCTGGCTGGCTGAGTTAAGCTACAGGTATCTCCTGACTCTGTCGGCACCCATGGTCCATCGACTGTGTTGAGACCAGGCTTGGGCACTGTGGAGGAAAAGACTGGGAAACTCACTCCTATTTTGATGGTATTTCAAATTCTATTGTTCTTTCCTAATCTGCCTGCCACTGTTTACGTTTTGTTGTCCTCACTTACCTGCATTGGGGGTTCTCTTCAGATTTTCTTTTCTTTTTTATATAAAAGGGTTTTTGAAAAGTTTATTTCTTAAATGAGAGACACAAATAGAGAAAGGGAGATCACCTTCAGTGGAGTCTATTTTTTTAAAGATTTTTTTTGCCTTAAGGCATATGTGCTCACCGGTAGAGACAGACAAGAGACAGGGAGAGGAAAAGTCAGAAATCACCCCCTGGGGGGATGGCCACACCACAGTCCCTTCTCCGTTTTCCTCCCAGGATCTTGGGCATGTACATACACATGCCTGGTGTGAGTTTCAAGTCCCTAGGTTCGGGACTTAAATTATGGTCGGCCACGTGTGAGTTCAACAATGTAACCATTACATAATCATCTGACCCCTCAATGGCATCTTAACGCTGCAGTCCATCCCCAGCCTTACCCAACCCTGAATCATGGGCATACACGTGCCCAGAGTCATGAACCCAGAGCCCTTCCCTGTGGATCAGCCTTGCAGTTGTTTTGCCACTGTGCCACTGTCTGGCTCTCTGTTCAAATTTTATAGTTGTGGATACTAGAAAAGAGGGTGGAATATGCTGACTTCATCTTATGCACAACTAGAACCTCTCTCTCTGATTTTTTGAATATGGAGAATGAGTCTACACAATGGATGAATTGGTGCCAGCAGGCAGTGTGGTGGTTGAGGTGCTGGACTGACCATGGTTTGAGTCCTGGACCTGGCAACTTACTTTCCCACTTTCTCTCTCTCTCTCTCTCTCTTTGGTGAGCATGTGCCCTATAGCAAAATTTAAAAAAAAAAATAAATAAATTTACTTTAAAAACCCACAATGGATTCTTTAACTGCCCCTGAAATAGTGTCACTTTGCCCAGCTTTATATCTCTGCTTGAAAAACCATACTTAGGATTCACACAACACATTTTAAGAGGAAGGTGGGTTCAGTTCTGCCACTCAGCAGCACTCACTACATCATCTAATGAAACAAAAACTTTCTTTCTTGACTCTATAACTGAAACTAAATTGGGAGTATTTTTTTTCTCATTAGCCTTTATTAAAATGAAAGTTCCTTATCAAAGACAAAAGTTACACATGAAAGTCAGTGATTTCTGAAATCATATGGTCCTACTTAGGAAAGGACCTTGAAGATAATACTTATGTAAATCTGAGTCCAACAGACACCCTCTCTACTAAATGAAGAGATATTTCTTTAATGAAAAGAGCACTGCAGTGGCATGCTTTTGATTTTTAATGTTGTATGTGCTTATAATTCCTATTAGGAATTTTTGTAAGAATAGTTAAATAGTTATTGTAAGAATAGTTAAAATAGTAAGTGTAAGAGAACCAGCTTCTATGAAACTCCAAGGTGAGGCTGTAAATATCTCCCTTAATAGCTAAATGGTTAAAGGTGTTACCAGGGTGGTGAATGATATTCAAAGACCTGTTGTTCAGGAGGGGTGGGGAGCAGGAAGCTCTGCTGGTATAAGTGGGGAATGGAATGTTTTAGGGAGTGGGGGTTTGTCATTTCCAGGAGCAGGGCGGGCAGCACTGTGGGAAGGTCTGGCTTCAGCTTGAGCCCACTCACAGGATGTCAGGGGGAAGTGTGACTAAGGTCATGGCCACGCCACGTGGTGGGCCAGCTGGATCCAGAGCCAGGGCCTGTGGCCACACATCCTGAGTTTCCATGGTCTAATGCAGTGGGCTTGAAAGAAAGGGTGGATGCAGGATGCTGGCTAGGCCTGCAGAGTGCGTGGGCAGTGAGTCTTAAGTGACAGTGGGTGGAGATTACAGCATTTCATCTGCTTTTCCTTTGACACCTTTTAAAGATACAACCCACGGTTTTCAAGGGTTTATGCCAATGTCTGCCAGAGGAATCTTGCAGTATAGCTCAAATCCTTAGTGTTCTTAGGAGCACAAGGAAAATTTTCATTTGTGTACCATTTACAACAAATAGAGAGATTTAAAAATAGATTTGAGAATCTAAAATTCTGTTCATATTAAGCAGTTTACTGGGGGGTTATTCTGAAATCCTCATTTGAGTTTTACACGTTTCCACATCTGAAATGGATACATGCATTTCTCTTCACTTTTCTTTGGAGAAGGGCTGTTCAGGATGTTTAGCAGGTTGGGTTTCAGAATTTCAGCAGCTTTATGGTGTTGTCATCCAGTTTGACAGATTAAATTTGCACTTAGAGGAAATGGAATGTATTTTTAATCATTGGAATGTATTGTACCTAAGGAACAAGGGAGAGAGTGTATGTCAGATTTCAGCTGTGATTAATATTTTGCTGCTGAGTTTTCAACTCTGTGGCATGCTTAAACTCTGTCTCTACTTGAACAATTTCTAGCATTTCCTGATGGTACAAAAAGTAAAAGAATCTTAGAAAATCAGCCGAAAATTCTTATCTTTAGTCCATTAGGATTTGAGATGGTCATGGGCCAAGACTTTAAATTTCTTAACTTAGGATAAAAGCTGTAAAGTCTTAATTTTTCTTTCCCCCACTAAATTATAAACATGCTTGAAGGAGTAGGAAAGGGATTTTCTTCATTTTACTAGGTAGGTTGAATTCAAACCATTTGAGTTCAAGAATCACCATAGAAACTTGGGTGGGAGGCTGAAAGTACTGTGGGGTATATGGGCTGGTATTATTAGACATCATTTTTGAAGGTGCTTTTTTTTTTTTTTTTTTTTTTAAGACTATAGCTAGCAAGAATTCGCTGAAGTGTGAAAAAGTATTTCCTTTAATGTTAAGTATTTATTTAGTTCAGGTGTTCTTCCTTAAAATTAAGAATTGGTTTCCTCTGATGGAGAGAAATTGGTGAAGGAATCAGTCTTTAGTTATATTATTTTGGGTGCAGAGTCATATTCAAAATATGCTAGCTTACCTTTCAAGTAAGGTTTATGAGGGGACCAGTGTGTGTTTCAGAAGGTGCAAATTCCTTAACGGAAAGAAAGCAGGAAGCGGCATTTCTTGAGTGCTTCTTATGTGTCCTTCTGGAATCAGGTTACCCATTCTCCTTACAGTTTCTTTTAATCTTCAGAATTGTTCACTGAAGTAAATTAATAGATTTGAAAGAAAATTAATACATCGGTTGGTGAGCTTGACTTTTGATGAGTTGGGAATGAAAAGGAGGAGAGTGCACAGATGGGTGTGTGTTTGGGGACTTAAATCATTGATTGTCAAGTAGGGATGGCTTTGGGCCCCAGGAGACATTTGACAGTATCTGCCTGCCAGTGTTTTAGGTTGTCACTATTAGAAAGTGGAGATGCTTCTGGTACCTAGTGGGCGGGGACCAAGGATGCTGCTAAATATCCCACAGTGCATAGCACAGATCCCCAAGCACACTTTCTACCCTCAACAAAGAATATTCTGACCCCAGCAGAGCTAAGGTTGAGCAAACAATATTGGACATAAATTAACAAAGAAAATAAGTTAAGGCCAATGCCTTCCCTGCTTCACTGAGAGGTATGGAAGAAATGAGTAGTTTACACGGCCTTGTTTCCCATATGTCATTCCAATGAGTTTTCCTTCTACAGCATTATAAGTGGTCATAGATTTGTAAAAGGTAACATAATCGTGGTGTATCTGGTACAACACTTCATTCTTGGACATTTCAGAGACTTATCATTTAGAACAGTGATAAGAACCTCAGAATACTAAAATCATGAGGAGATGGAATGGACTTAGTATGAGAGAAGATACCTGGAAAGCAGAGAAAGGTAAGGTTTGCAAAGAATGGTGCTGTAGGGAGGCTAGGTCTGTAGCCAGGTGAAGGCAGCTGCAATCCACATGGCCAACCATGCTGGTCTAGTTCCAAACCTGGTGACTTGAAAAACACACTGGGTCTATGTATGTGCAAAGGAAGAAATGAAGTAGAAGGAATTGTGGCATGACTTCTCCATAAGGGTGCTTTCTCCTCTCTCTGGTGAGTGCATACACCCTCTAGCAAAAAAAAACGAAAAAATAAAAAAGAAAGAAAGGTGTAGTAGGGAGGAATGTCCAACCAAGCAACAGTGGTTCATTCTGCTGCCAGAAATACTTTTTTGAGTATTGAACATGTTTTAGCTACTAGAGTTGCAGCAGAGAGCAGGAGAGGCAAGGACCTTGCACATATAGAGATCTTATATTATTGATTAAGGAAATCTCAATAGAGTGACTATGGTAAGTGAATGAAGGAGACAAGATTTTGACATGCAAGAGGGGTGAACTGTCTTAGGAACTTCAAGGAAGGCAATATTCAAAATGAGAGAAAAGATGGGATTTAGCCAGAACTCAAAGGGCAGGTGGAGGGAACAGCAAATACAATAATCTCAGCTGCTGATTTTATCATAGTCCTGGGAGAAGACCAGATTTCTTGCTTCTCAGTTTTAATTGTGCCATGTGGTTTAGTTACCTGGAAAATAAATGATCTCTGCCTTCTTAAAGTTATATTTTAAAAACATGCCCCCAAGAAAGTATGTGAGGGTATAATCACATAAATTGAACTATCTTCTCTATTCAGATGAAGTTCAGTATTTAAAAATGCAGATTTCCCCCCATATCTGCTTTTTTATTCTTTTTTTAAGTTTGTTTATTCCATCAGTGAGAGACAGAGAGCTAATAGCAGTATTGAGACATCCGCACCCTAGGGTATGCTGTCCACTCCCACCCCCCAAATCCTTAACCAGACCGAACCACGAACAATGGGCTGAGGATGTTCAAGGAAGTGTCCAGATGTGACTCAGCAACCTTCACATATGGGTCAGCCTTACAGGATGTCTAGTGTTTATTGCAGTGTCATATCCAACCCCCAGGTCACCTTTTTTTAATGAATTCTTTTATTTATTTTTTAATAAAATAATCTAACTCAATCCATATAATCTTTAAATATAACTTTATTCATTTTTTTCTTTTTTTATTTTTGGAGAGGTTTTTGCTATAGGGTATATGCACTTACCAGAAAGACAGAGAGAGACAGAGAGACAGAAAGCGAGAAATCACCCCCTGGGGGGATGGCCACATCCCAGTCCCTTCTACTCCTTCTTCTCTTGGGATCCTGGGCATGCATTGCACATGTGCCTGGCATGAGTTTAAGCCACTGGGTCCAGGATTTGAACGGCGGTCGACTACATGGGAGTCCAGCGACATTATGCAAACTGTTGGCCCCCATTCATTTATTTTTAATTTCATCAGACACACACACACACACACACACACACACACAGACGGTAAGAAAGCAAGCCACCAGGTCTAAGACTCGAACTGTGGTCAGCCACAGGGGAATGTCCAGCACCTTAACCACCATACCACCTGCTGGTCCCAAGAATTCTTTTATTTAACTTGATTTATTCATTTTAATTTGATCAAAGTGAGTGAAAGAGAGGGAAAGTGAGAAAGCAAGCTGCCAGGTCCAGGACTTGAGCTATGGTTGGCCATGTGGCAGTCCAATGCCATTAACCACCATGCTACCTGCCGGCCCCCAGGCCACCATTTTTTAAACTGTGGAACATGAACATATAAATTTTTGTTGTAGTTGTGGTTCACTGACCTGTCATCTGCTGACAAATTCTACAGAAAAATATGAAGCTGTTCAACTAGCCATTTAAAATCATGTCTTAAAAATGTATTTCTTGTGGGACCAGCAGTTAGCGTAATGGCCATGTTGCTGGACTCCCACATAGTTGACCACGGTTCGCGTCCCAGACCCTGTGGCGTAAAACTCACACCGAGCACTTGTGCGTGCATGCCCAAGATCCCGAGAGGGGAATGGAGGAGAGGGGATTGCGGCATGGCCAATCCCCCCTGGGGGGTGATTTCTCGCTTTCTGTCTCTCTGTCTCTGTCTGGCAAGTGCACGTGCCCTATAGCACAAATCCCTCCTCCTTCATTCTCCTCTCAGCATCTTGGGCATGCATGCACAAGTACTTGGCGTGAGTTTAAGCCACTGGGTCCAGGACTCGAACCGCCGTTGACTACATGGGAGTCCAGCGACATAGCCATTACACTAACTGCTGGTCCCAGCCTGACAAGATTTACATATTTGATTGCTTATTTATTTTCTTACTGATGATTTCAACTTCCTGAGGTGAGAGAATCTAAAGAAAAGGTGACATCTGGCTCTCAGTCATGGTCTTTTTAATTTTTTTCCCCTGAATTTTAATCTTTCATAAAGACTCTACAGTTTTTTAAATTATGAAAAGATATGATATAAGATTTATCATCTTACATAAAATTTATTATCTTATTTTTAAGTGTATAGTACAGTAGTGTTGAAGATATAATATGTACACCTTGTTGCACATATTTTTTTAAACTTGTCCTGAGTTATATCAGTATATAACAGGATGGCTGAGTGAGGCACTTCACCTCTCAATACAAATTTTATTCACTTTTTAAAAAGTTTATTTCATGAGAGAGAGAGAAAAAAAAAGTACAGCACTCCCAACAGAACCCTGATGCCATGACCCACTCCCAGCTTAACCCAGACTCGTATCATGGTTAGTATACTCAGAAGATCTCTGGATTTGAACCAGGAGCCTTCCCATGTGGGCCAGCCCACAGAGCATAGTGGTTCACTGCTGCACCACTGGCCAGTCCCAATTTTACTAATATATATTTTTTTAAGTTTTGTTCCAGTGATCTTACACCACAGAAGTGAGACAGAAAGGAAAAGTGAGAAATTATCCCCTGGGGAGGATGGTCACACCACAGTCTCTTCTCCATTTTCTCTGTATTTTGGGCATACACATACATGTGCCCGGCTAAATCACTCCACTGGTCGAGGACTTGAACTGTGCAACTGGTGATGTGGGATTCAGCCACCTTAACCTCCACACCACTTGGTGGGCTTTATAGACTTTTTAAATGAGGGTGAAAAAATAATGGGGATGGGTTAGATAAAATGAAATTAGCAAAATGAAGGTAATTTTTGAAGTTGAATAAAGGTTCATGTGGGGCTCATTATCCTGTTCTATTTTTATGTATCCTTTGAGAATTTTCATCATAAAACTATTTTTAAAAGAGTCAGCAGAAAGAGATAAAACTAAAATCCTATATTCTGTTGAGTCTTTTGGAAAGTCATGATGTATTTTTGCATGGAAAAATACATCACGACTTTCCCAATAACCTAATAGGACTACCACTGGTGTTCTCAAAAAGTCACAGGGGAAATTCGAATATACCTAGAAATACCTATACAAGCAAGCAAGATGTGGAGCCAGCTCAGGGCCTGAATTGGTAGGTGGAAGACTAAAAGTAGAAACAAGTGTTTGAGGAGGGGTGCAGATAGGAATTCCATAACTGTGAATGAGTCTTGACCTACCTAGACCCAGCTCTCATGAATCCTTCCGTGAAGGGACTTTTCCTATGATGCCTGTGTCCTGTTTATTTCCTTTAGCTCCATTTTTCAATTGCCTTTAAAATTTTGTCCACATCTTTCTTTATTGTACATGGCTGCTAGATATGGTACCATCTTCAAAGTTCTGCATGCTCTTAGCAACGTGATCAGGAATTTCTTTAGTCTTGGTAATTCTAGGATGTGCTCATTCTGGGACACTTTTTGGTCCTTGAAGCTCCAATTAAGTGTCTCACTTCAGTGGTTGGGTGCCCAGAGCCATCTCCTTCTTACCTTTTGAGAGTTTTATTTTTCTGATGTACAAAATCTACCTTTGATAGAATTTTCACTCTGTCCTTCTTCAAACTTTTTTTTTAAGTTTGTTTCTTTAATATGAGGGAGAAAAGGAGACAGATAATTAGATACCCCTGACAGGGTTGCTAGCATACCATCTTCCTCCCAGACTTTCATCTAGTCAGGATCACCAGTGCACTGGTGTGTTTGGGTTGACCTGGTGTCCAACCCAGGCCTTACATATGACTCCACTCTGACACACATGATGCTCTACCACTTGTGTAACCATATCTAGGCCCATTTTAGAACCATCGATGCCTCCTATCTTACATTTAGCTTTCTGTAAACTCCATTTGGAGTTGCTGAAAGCAGAGACTTGGGAACCCCAGGAACAGATGTTGACACATGAGCTGCATATATGCTCCTAGCAACCTCAGGAACAGGCAGGTATCCCTTCTAGTTCTCTGGCAATGACTAGGATTCTGAAGAACAGAGAATCTTTTTAGCTACAAATGAGGCTAATGATAGATGTACCATCCCCTGCCACCCTACTGCGGTATAAACCCCTTCCCCATTTACTTTATGATTATGATTTTCTCTCCTTGGCAAAACCCCTAAGTAAGGTCTAGGAAGAAGGTAAGAAGGGAAAAAGGATGCAAAGGATTAGATCCAGACTGAAGTAAACATAACAGCATGACTAAAGAGAATGACACATTTTGGTGAGGAAGGCAGATATAGTAACCCTGGCACTGGCACCGTTAATAGTGACTTGCTGAGTAACTTACATGTAGTCTTCCTTTTACTTAGAACCTACTATTCCACCACCACTGCCACCACTACCCAAGCTGTAGTCTTTCTTTAATGGACAGTCAGTGGATGAAAGAAGTAGGCTTACAATTTGCTGTCTAGTTTAATATTTGCTTCTCGTGTACTGATATATAGGTATGTATTGAACCCATACCTATGTTAAGCTCTGAGCATGATGCTGGCCAGTGCATTAGGCAAGACAGACCCAGATCCTTTTTCTAATGTGGGAACTGTATACTTCCTATAGGCATGTTCTCTGGTTCAAACAGTTATAAATGATGTGATGTTTTATTCCTCTTGAAAAATGAGAAGACTTGGCCCCTGGACCTGCATCTCCACTTGGCAAATTCAGAGATAGGGCGAAAGAGGTCCAGAGAAATGCCCACTATGGTAAACAGAGGCATATGTTCTATCCCTGGCTTGGGTGTCCTGCTCTCATTTCTATTGGTGATTTTGGCCCTTGGAGACATGTTAGTGGGATGGCCTCATCTTCATGTGACTTTTCATCACAGGGATTGTCCTATGGGATGCAGAAAGCCTCGAGATAACCAGGAGAAGAAGCTAGGTTGGAATGGCAAGTGTGGTTCCCTGCTGTTCTCCCTGCTCTTGGGATATGCCTTTTAGCTATGTCTGTCATCCTGCCCTTCCTGGGCCACCACTGCACAGCTTGCTGGCTACCCAGATGCTTCTTCCTCGTCAAGATTAGAATTTTAGTCAGAAGGGCAAGTCGTGGTACCAACTTCTTCTAACCCTCCTGGTCCATTAACCTTTTACTACTGACAGCTGTGCTCTTTTTTGGTTCTCTAAGTCTACCTGAGGCATTGCTCCCACCTCCTCACCTGTGTCATTGTATCTTTCTTACCTTAAATCTTTACTTCCTACTCATTGGAGTGCTCTGTACCTTTGAAAGCACACCCCATTTCCACTTCTTGAATGCTCTGAAGGCTGGGTGCTGTGGCAGTTAGAGGCTGGGGGCAGGCAGCAGAGAACAGAGCTGCCTACAGGGGCTCTTCTAGCGTCTACCAAAACACTTGCCTTGTTCTGTTTTACATTGGGCTCCCTCATAAAATATCCTTTGAAGAAAGCATTGCAGAACTTAAGGTACTGTCTGTACCATTAATTATTATCCCATAAGTTGCCTTATAGTTTTTGTTATCTTTCCTAATCTTCATACCTGGTCTTTACAATTGGATCATAAATTCTGGAGGGTAGTCTCTGTCTTGTGTGTTTCTGCTATCCCAGACCCCAGCTAACACACTGCGCATCATTAAGGTCAAAAATAAATACCTGTTTCCCGAGCAAATAATATTTCATTTACTGATCATCAGATCACAGAGTTTATAGGTGGTACAAAAGTAAATTTTCATAGCCTGAGACTTCTCTTCCTCTGAGGATATGTCTATTCCTTGTTCTTCTCCAAAGCTGTATAGTTTAGAAAATGGGAGACATTGGGACCAGAAGTTAGCGTAATAGCTATGTCGCTGGACTCCCACGTAGTCGACCACAGTTCGAGTCCCAGACATGGTGGCCTAAACTCATGCCAGGCATGAGTGCGTACGTGCCCAAGATCCCAAGAGGAGAATGGAGGAGAAGGGATTGCGGCGTGGCCATCCCCCCGGGGAGTGATTTCTCGCTTCCTGTCTCTCTGTCTTTCTCTGTCTTTTTGGAGAGCGCACGTGTCCTATAGCAAAAACCTCTCCAAAAAAGAAAAAAAAAAAGAAAGAAAAAGAAAATGGGAGACATCTGTCCCAGCTTTTCTTTGTTTTACTCACCCATCAAGTTCCTTTCACCTGGCTTTTAATTCTGGGTTTAAAAGTAGGGATGGGTGGTGACAGACCTGGCTGGAATATCCCTGACAGCTTCAAGTCACCTGATGTGAGGGAAGGCAAGGAAGGCTTAGTACTTTGGCAAACGTTAGAGTGGAGACCAAGATCCTTTTAGAAATCTCTGGGGATTCTGGACTCTTCATTACTTAAAATAAAGCATGGCATCTCTCAGTTGGCAATCAAGGACTGTTTAAGGGAGATCCCAAATCTCAGTGCAAGGTAGAGAGATGGCAGAACTGGGGATTGATATTCCTGGTTTACTTGCCAGCCCCATTGTTTACCATTTACTTAATCTTAGGCAAGTCACTGAACCTTTCTAGGTCTGTTTCTTCTAGTTTCAGGCATTTGACACAGGAGAATCCTCATAGCATGAGCTCCCTGTAGATTGTGAATCTGTTTGCCAGTGTTCTCTGCAGGTTCAGAGAACATGACCCTCAGAGGGTGAGAGGATAAAAGGATTTGAGGCAAATACACAATTTATTTCCAGTCTTATTTATACTCTAAAGTAAAATTTGTGTTCAGATCTTTACTATAATTATGTTTTCACATTAAAATAATTTAAAAATAATTTTTGCAAATTATATTATTTATCATCTTCAAATTTTTGCAGTAAAAATAATGCCCTCAAGGATATGTAACCTGCTTATCCCTCATTTTCTGAATGCCTTGGAACATCCTCATGCTACTTCTAACTAATATTTTTTTGTGGTCAGTTTTAAAGTCGAGGAGGAATGGAGATTATGACTTTATAATAATTATTGCAGATAGCAGTTCATATAACCTTCCCAATAACCCTATAAGATAGGTACTATTGGGAACTTTCATTTTATAGATAGAAAATGGAGGCACAAAAATGTTCAGAAAATTGCCCAAAGCTACTCAGCTGGTAAGTGTTAGAGCCTGGGATTTGAACTGGGCAGTCTGGGCTCTGGGCTCTTAACCTCACTCTGCAATCCTACCTCTAGGGTAAACTAATTCAGGTAAACCAGATTATTTTTTCTTGTGGTTGATAATGTTTTAAGAATTTTGGTGCTACTTTTCACAGCCAATACCTGCCACACAGCTTTTTAAATTTTTTTAACGATTTTTACTATAAGGGCATGTGTGCTCACTGAAGAGACCGAGAGAAAGTGAGAAATCACCCCCAGGGGGCATGGCCATGCTGCAGTCCCCTCTCCTCCATTCTCCTCTCAGGACTTTGGACACAGACACTCTTGTGCCTGGCGTGAGTTTCCAGCCACCAGGTCTGGGACTCAAACCACTGTCAGCCATGTGGGAGTCCAGCGCCTCAACCACTACAACCTTTTTGCAATAAATGTTAATATCACTTGGAGCATCTGTTTTGCCTAGAGCTTGGTGAACTTCAGTGGTGGAACCTGATGTCCTCAGTTACCAAGAACTCAGGCTAGCCTAAGTTCCAAGGGCACAGATAGGCTCAACTTGATGCTGCCAACTTGCTAATTTCTGAGAGGCACCACACGGGATGCCTCCGGCTGGAGCAATTCGCATCACTCAGTCTAAAGTTTGTCTCATGATTCTAGATGATTGATCATCACAAACTGTGTAGTTGGGTGTTTTCAAACAATGTGGATAAGATACAAAAGGTTCAGATATTATAGCTGCTGTAGTGGCTTTGCAGAATTACTTGGTATTGATGCACTTTGCTTAAAGTTCATTATGTTTCTTAGCTGTTTAAACAGAAAGCAAGTACTTTTGAATGCGTGGGGTTTAATGTTTGTCAGATATTTCATTATATAGCCACATTTACTCTGGGTGACATCACCAACAATAAAGTCTTTCTGTTTCTTTGATTACTTAAAAAAATTGGGATTGCAGCTGTGAGTTTGTTGTTTCCACTGTGGCAACAGCAACAATGAAAAGTCACAGAGGAGTGACCAGGGGACGGTGCACCAGTAACACAACTGTACCTACATGGAGAAGGTCCCAGGTTGATGCCCAGCTCTCCCTGTGCATGCTGGGCATGCACACATGTACCCATGGTCTTGGCTAGCTAAGACTTGGTTGAGTTATGATGTGAAGACCCTTGTTGGGGGTACTTGTTTCTCTGTTTCTACTTATTTATTTATTTATATAATCTTGTTTATATTTGGATTGCATGTACCTTTACTGTGTATTACTTTGCTTTTTCAAAAGGGAATGCCATGCATGTCAGTCAATACAGAGACATTAATCTCTCCACTTCATCATTCAATATCTTTTCATTGTTTTTTCCAATCATTATTATTATTATTCTAATTATTTTTTAAACAGTCAGTCACTATTTCTCATTTTGCTTGTGAAAAGACTTTACCCATAATGAAATACTTCTCTGTTTCTCTCTTTTGCCCTCTCTGTATCTCTCATATTTTACTTTGCTTCCCTTTATGGCTTAAAAGACAGCCACAGATGAGAGCAAAGTTAACTACTCCTGTGCAAAGAGAGTTCACTGACACAAATTAGACACAGTGGAAGGAAACTTCCATGCTTTCCTACCTCTAAACCTACTGTCATACCTACATGGGTGCTCATAGGTTATTTCCTGTACTACCCCATTACAGGCCAACCTCTCCATGGTAGACTAGATCCCATCATTTGTCTTCTAATCGAGGGTCCTGCATCATCTGTCCCCCTACCCACATTCCCCCTCCAGCTACTGTATCATTTCTCTTTGAAATAGTAGTCTCTCTTTAATATTTTGCATACTTCTTCCATGCTTTATAGTCCTCTATTCACCCAGGCTTTGTGTTTCTCTTCCCACTTTCAGATGACTTCCTAACAAGTGCATCCAAGACCTCTACATTTCAAGTTCAGTGTTGAGTCTCCAGTCATCATCTTACTCAGTCTGCCAGCAGGAGCTGACCTGCTTCCTTGACATCATTTTCTTCACTTCCTAACAGTCCTCATTCCCAAAGTTAAACAATCTAGTTTCTTTACTTTAAATGCCACTTGAACACTGAAGATTTCAGTTCAGAACTTTGCTGTATTTTAGCCATCTTTTCAACATCTTTGCTTGGATGTCTAATTGGTATCTCAAACCTAGCATGCCTAAAAACCAGCTGTCCATTCCAACCTATGCACCTTCCCACCCCTGCCATACTGAGCCTGCCCTATCTTGGTAAAGGATAGCTCCATTCTTGGCAATTGCCCAGGCCAGGAACTCTGGAGTTGCTGTTGACTCCTCTTTTAGGTTATAATCTATGTTGACAACTCCTGTGTGTTCTTCTTTTAAAATATGTAGAAATCTGATAAGTTACCTATTATCTCTGTTGCTGTCACCTAGGACAGGCCACTGTCATCTCTTACCTGGAATAGGTACCCTATTCAACCCTTACCTTGGTAGCCAACCTCATATAGTTTTGTTTGTTTGTTTGGTTATTTGTTGTTGGTGGTGGTTTTTTCTTTTCTTTTTTTTTTAAAGAGGGAGATTTTTGCCCTAGGGCATATATATATTCAGTGGAAAAACAAAAAGAAAAGAGAAAGTGAGAAACCAGCCCCCAAGAGGAGACAGCCATGCCACAATCTCTTCTTCATTCTCTTCAGGATTTTGGGGGAATGTAAGCACACACGCCTGGTGTGTTTCATGCCACCATGTCTGGGACTTGAGCCATGGTCGGCCATGTGAGAGTCTAGCACTTTAGCTAACGTATTACCTGCTATCCCCTAGTTTTCTATTTTTCTCAAAGTAAAGGCCTTATGAAGATAATAACCTACAAATTCTGTTAGTTGCTCCCTGATTTCTGTCCAGTTCTCTTCATCACATGACCGAAGTGTTCCTACACAAGTTCTTTGCCTTGTCCCTTCATTTGTTGCCTAGGTATTTATAGAACCTTTTCTCTACTTTCAGATTTTTGTTCAAAAGCCTACTTGATCATAGAAGCCTTCTTCTAACTGAAATAACTACCCCCACCTTTGTCCCTACCCACACACCAGGATTGCCTGCCTACTTTATCTTGCCTGAATATTGATCACCAATTAGCATACTATGCATTTATTTAATTGTATTTCCTTCCCTTATAGGCTGGAAACTTAAGTAGGGCAGGGACTTTATCTCTTGTTCATTGCTATATTCCCTGAACCTAGTACAGTGCCTGGAAGTTAGTAAGTACCTACAGACATTTTTTTGAATGACTGAATTTCCTGAACAAGGTGGTCAGAAATAGGCTATAGGGAATGTGTCTGGAAGAGGACCTACAAACATCTACAATATTTCATGTGTTCTAGGACACTCCTCCTGCCCTTTTCCACCCATTTATGACCATTTCTAAAATTGAAATGCATATTGGAGTGGATGGGGCCTTTCAGTTGCTGTATGCTAGGCAGTGGTCATGATGCCATTGCTGTTGCCTTTGCTGCAGCCACAAAGTTGGCCATAGTTGCTCACGTGGCCAGTGGTTTAGCTGAGACATTTATACTGTTGGTTTCATTATAGTGATATAGTGAGCGTACCTGCCTTTTGATATGCTTTCAATAATACACTTACAAAAGTAAATGTATTAGCATTGAAGCAAAATATTGGGTTGTTGGAAAAGTCATGACACGCCTTGTCCCTTCATTTGTTGCCTAGGTATTTATAGAACCTTTTCTCTACTTTCAGATTTTTGTTCAAAAGCCTACTTGATCATAGAAGCCTTCTTCTAACTGAAATAACTACCCCCACCTTTGTCCCTACCCACACACCAGGATTGCCTGCCTACTTTATCTTGCCTGAATATTGATCACCAATTAGCATACTATGCATTTATTTAATTGTATTTCCTTCCCTTATAGGCTGGAAACTTAAGTAGGGCAGGGACTTTATCTCTTGTTCATTGCTATATTCCCTGAACCTAGTACAGTGCCTGGAAGTTAGTAAGTACCTACAGACATTTTTTTGAATGACTGAATTTCCTGAACAAGGTGGTCAGAAATAGGCTATAGGGAATGTGTCTGGAAGAGGACCTACAAACATCTACAATATTTCATGTGTTCTAGGACACTCCTCCTGCCCTTTTCCACCCATTTATGACCATTTCTAAAATTGAAATGCATATTGGAGTGGATGGGGCCTTTCAGTTGCTGTATGCTAGGCAGTGGTCATGATGCCATTGCTGTTGCCTTTGCTGCAGCCACAAAGTTGGCCATAGTTGCTCACGTGGCCAGTGGTTTAGCTGAGACATTTATACTGTTGGTTTCATTATAGTGATATAGTGAGCGTACCTGCCTTTTGATATGCTTTCAATAATACACTTACAAAAGTAAATGTATTAGCATTGAAGCAAAATATTGGGTTGTTGGAAAAGTCATGACACATTTTTGCATAGGAAAACAGAAAAAATACATAATGATTTTCCCAACAACCCAATATTATTGTGTACACAGAAGGGTATGAGAACAGTAGCGAGCTAAAGATTAATGAAGCAAATGTTCATTGTTGGAGAAATGACTGAAATTCCACCTTTTTATTTCAAAGTAACAACTGAGGAAATGTATGTAGTTGATACTGTGTTATATATGCAGAAAGACTGGCAATCACATTAGGAGCAATGCAATCTAAAAGCAGAGGAAATCACCATATTCCCCAAAACAAAACAATGAGAAACTAGTTTGACTGTCACCCAAGACTGCCTTCAAGACATTGTGTCATAATTAATTGGCAAAGTTTATTTCTTTATTAATGGTACCTAAAACAGTGGACTATCTAACAATCAAGTGTTTCAGCCTAGACGAAATAAGAGTGGGTTGCTTTTCTAGATCTTAGAATTATAAAGCTAATTTATAAATTTTACTGTTGTCATTTACAGTCATCAATTTAGTTTTTATTTTATAACAAATGTTGATCTTCCATATGACTCAAACAAAGAAGGCAACAGTTTGGCCCAGCACTCATGTCATGGTTTCTTGGTTTCCCTGCTAAATGTCTTTCTCCAGTATTAAGTAGGGAACTGGCATCCTTGGGACTAATTATCCAGTAGTGAGTTTTAAATTTTTTTGTGTGTGTGTGATTGGTTTGAAGTGAATATTTTCAGACAGCTGAACATTTGTTTTTTAATTTTTCCTTTTGCAATAATTATGGACACTTATGAAGTTACTAAAATGCTAAGAGCAGTTTCGAGAATCCATCACCCAGCTTTTTCCCATGGTGACATCTTGTATAACTATAGTGCAGCTACACTTTTTAATAAACTAACTTGTTCTCTTCAAGTGATCTGTTGGGGTAGGAATAGTGAGAAAAGGTAATTTTGTCATTATTGTATAACCCATCATCTCACTTTACGAGGCACTTGGTCACAGATGAGACCAGAGGCAGAGATGCTATAGAGGAACTTAACTTTTCACAACCTAGAGGGAATAAACACTTGAAGTTAAAACATTTTCAAGAATTAATTTGTTATAAAAGATTCTGCAGTAGAAGAATTCTTCATTGGTTTGTTTTTTCTTCAGCACAGGTTTCTTTCAAAGAGATTATTTTAAAGTGACCCAGAAATGCTTTAAAGAACTCTTGGAATAGATTAAATTGTAATTTTAGGGTTTTAGTTGTAAGGGCTTAAGGTCAACTACCTATTAGGTGGGATGAGTTCTCCTTTAGTATCCCTACCAGGCCACTTTATCAGCTCTTTTTAAGGCCCTTTTCTGTTACAGCCTCTGTCCAGTTTCTACATGTTAGTATTTTTCTTACCCACACATCAGACAATAGATAGATACTTCTGTGCTTTTTCTTCTTCCTTCCAGTTAAATGCATCTTTTAAGAAATTTTTTTAAAGAGGTTTTTGCTATAGGGCACGTGTGCTCGCCAGAAAGACAGAGAGAGACAGAGAGACAGAAAGCGAGAAATCACCCCCCCGGGGGGGGATGGCCATGCCGCAATCCCTTCTCCTCCATTCTCCTCTTGGGATCTTGGG
The DNA here is from genome assembly GCF_000334495.1 of Tupaia belangeri chinensis. Classification (NCBI taxonomy): domain Eukaryota; kingdom Metazoa; phylum Chordata; class Mammalia; order Scandentia; family Tupaiidae; genus Tupaia; species Tupaia belangeri. The sequence continues at coordinate 311,232 of NW_006201718.1, read as the reverse complement.
CATGCACGCACACGCGCCTGGCATGAGTTTTAAGCCACCAGGTCCGGGGTGCAAACCACAGTTGACTACGTGGGAGTCCAGCGACATAGCCATTACTCTAACTGCTGGTCCTACCAGTTAAATGCATCTTGATCCTGTGGTGGTTTCAGACTTTTCCTTCATCCTGCTGCTTCTCCCAGGCTGCAGTTTTTATTTTTATCATCAGAGGGAGTGAGCGGTATAGACAGATAGATAGATAGATATAGATAGATAGATATAGAGAGAGACAGCAATCCCTTTTCTATTTCTCTATCCTGTCAGGATTTGGGGCATACATGCACATGCACCCAGCATGTTTTTCAAGCTGCTGGGGCCAGGGTTCAGACACGTGAGATCTGGTTCCTTTAACCACTGAATTGTCTGCCAGGCTGCAATTTTTTGATAGCTTGGGCACATTTTAGAGAGAAGATAACAGTGGATCAGGTAAATTAGCTGATAATCTGAGAGGTACATTATAGGGAAAATACAGTAGAGTAGACTTGGTGCATGATTGGAAACTAAAGCTCATGGTTGGAATCATTCTTTAAATGAGCTAGTGCCTGCTTTTTCTTGTTTCTCTTTGTCATTTTTATTATTTATTCCCTTTCACTTGCTCTTTTATACACCTGTATTGTCTTCCTTTCCTTAAAGACAGAATTCTAGAGTGATCTGTATTATAAGGGTACCTGATACCCCTATCTTTACAGTCCAATTACTTGCCTCTTGTTTTGCCCCAGCTGACTTCTTTATTTCCTCACTTTCCAGCAAAGACTATTGCTACCGCCTTCACCTCCACTTTGACCACTGTCCTTGCCCAAAGTCCTGACCTCCAAGTTTCTTGCTGCTGTTGTTTAATTCTTTTCTTTGATCGTTAAATGAAAACCCAGTTATAGCTGCTTAGTTACTGACTGATTATAAAGTCTTAGCATCAATGATACACCTTTGAAGATTCTAATTCTCCCCACAGAAAGCATGAGAATGCCAACTACTCATCTCTTACCTGTAACCTCAAGCATTTGGTGTATCGGAAAGCAGAAAACAAAACAAAACATACAGAGTACCCAAGGAGTCTTCTCTTCAGAAGAAAGACTAAGAATTTATAAAACCTGTTTTTCAATGTCTTTCCTTTCAATTATTATTTAGAACATTTAAAAATTGAGAGATAAAATATGAATAGAAAATTTCTGTAAACTTCTAGATCCTCATGATTGACACAGTTCAGGGTGTGACACAGTGTGACACAACTGGGTTTGAGAATATTATTTCTTCTATATAGAAAGTTATAGATTTTTAAGTTAGGAGAGTACTAACTTGAAAGGTAGAAAGTCTAGAGTCAGCAGGTGGCATGGAGGTTCAAGCTACTGGACCTCACATGGTTAATTGTGCAGTTCAAGTCCCAGACCTGACGACTTGAAAATCATGCTGGGCGCATATGCATACGCTTTCAAAATCCTGGGAGGAGAATGAAGAAGAGATTGTGGCAGCACTATCCTCTGGAGGTGGGGGTTGATTTCTCACTTTCTCTCTTTCACTCTGTCTCTCTCTGGCAAGCACACATGCCCTATAGCAAACTTTAAAAAACAACAACTAAAAGAAAAGTTGAAAATCCAATACTGCAACACCAGTTATTTGGCTGAGGTAGAGTGGCAGAGAATTTGAGGGTGGGTCGTGGTGGGGGTTAAGAAACAACCAAGTCACCTAGTCTAAAAACAGATAAAAAACTAACAGCGATATATCTTTGTGGATCATGTAAGTTCATCTTAAGATCTCTAAAACATTGATGTTATTTAGGCAAATTTGGAGATAATGTAAAATTGGGCATATAAATTATCATCCACAGAGTCAGCAGGTGGAGAAGCAGCTGCACTGCTGGACTCCCAAATGTCTGGCTGTGGTTCAAGTCTCAGACCTGGAGGCTTGAAACTCACGGCTGGGCACATATACCCATGTGTCCAAGATCCTAGGAGGAGAATGGAGGAGAAGGGATTGTAGCATGGGCGGTTCCCAGGGTATGATTACTCACTATCTTGGTCTCTCTTTCTCCTGCCTCCCTCCAGCTAGCACACATGCCCTAAGGCAAAAACCTCTACCAAAAGAAATATATTGCCCACAAAGAGCTCATCATTACAGATTAAAATTTCCAAATTAAAGAACACAAAGAAATAGAGACCTTAAAAAGCCATGGTGGTCTTGAAGTAGTATATTTAGAAATCCCCAAACACTATCCTGTACATGGAAATGAACCTTGGAAAACCTGACAATTTGATCAAGACAGTATTCTCTTTGAGCTCCTATGTGTAGCATTTTCTGTAAGGGTACTAAGCTCATAGAGAGCATTTGCCTACCTACAGAATATCTGTACTTGCATTTAAAAGAAAAAAAAAATCATGGAAAGGTAACCAAGTGGATAATGCATTTTAGCTTGTTGGTGTAGTAAAAAAATAATAATAGCCTTAATAGAGTTCAAAATATGTTGTCAAGGGAACCAGCAGTTAGCGTAATGGCTATGTCGCTGGATTCCCACGTAGTCGACCGTGGTTTGCGTCCTGGACCCAGTGGCTTAAAACTCATGCCGGGCACGTGTGCGTGCGTGCCCAAGATCCTGAGAGGAGAATGGAGGAGAAGGGATTGCAGTGTGACCATCCCCACTGCGGGGTGATTTCTCGCTTTCTGTCTCTCTGTCTCTCTCTGTCTGTCTGGCGAGCGCACACGCCCTGTAGCGAAAACCTCTCCAAAGAAAGAAAGAAAGAAAGAAAGAAATATATACTGTCAAATTCCTAATGCATAGACTTGCCTGGTAGTAGAAAATATTATTTGGTTGTTCAAGTCTTTCCCCTTAGCTAGCTAGTAGTTCCCCCATGGTAATCTTGCTATATAAATTCTTAAGAATAAATTTTGTATAATTTGCTCCATCTTCTTAATATTATTCCTAGTGAACTCCTAAATTGATGCGTATCCACTTATTTCAGCCTAACGCAATTTGAAAGTTTTATATGGCAACTTTATTCTTACTGAAAACTTTTATGAAAGGAATACCCTCTTTTTCCTGGGGTTTGTTGTTGCATGTGGCATTCCCACTGGAGTATTCTTGAGAGATTAAACTCATTTTCTGAGCAATTGTTTTTCTAAATTTCTAAATACAGTATTTTGCTTCCAGTGCATGCTCATGGCTCTATAGTATGTAAACTGGTCTCTACCCAGTTTTATCCACGTTGTTTTCACACTTATCTCCAAGGGCCAAAGATTATCTCACAGAAGCTTCTAAGTAGTTCCTGTTTCTGAAATTCATGTGTAAAAGGAAATTTTTAAAGGGAAGAGGGTGATAATCGAGTTCATACTCTTAAGAATTTTTGTAAAGGATTTTATTGATTAACAAAAGCTCTCTGGCATCTTCTGGCAGACTTGTGAGAGAAAGCAGTGATTGTAATAAATTTTTAGTGAGTGCCACATATTTGATAATTGCTCTGATTCATGCTATTATATTCCTCTTCCTTCACCCACAGCAAAACAAGCTTAATTTGATTCATACCCTTAGGAAGAAAAAAAAAAGCCTCAGATTACTCACATGGCTGTGATTCAGCTCTTGGCTCTCACCACCTCCTCCTCCTCCTCATCCTCCCTTTCTCCCACCCTGCCCACTCCCATATTCACTCCCACCCAGTAGTGCTGCCATCAAAAAACTGAGTCAGTTCGTTCCTTAAAATGGGTGGGGAAAGAAGACTAATAAAAACTTTTCTTAGAGAAGTATACTGCTTAGATCTGAACTTATTGCAGGAAGACAGGCAAAGCAGTTACTTATATAATTTGAAAAACTTGGAATAGAGGAGGCCAGCCTTCATGAAGAAATGTTGAGATTGTCTTATATAAGTGTAGACATACATAGTTCATGAGTGTGTCTGTAGAGGCAGACACATAGCCATGGAGGCAGGTTACTATGAAAAATTTTTAATACTGCTGATTATACATGTTAGACACAGACACATACACACATATAAAATTAACCTTTTGTTTTCAAAGTCAAAATACTTTGCTAGAATGAAAAAAAATTAATATAACACCTCTCCTGAGAATTTTATCATTGTAAAATATAAATGATAATGTCTCTTTGTTTGCCTTCAAATGAAAGATGTAACTTCAGAAACCTGAGATGATTGTTTTATTCCCCTGCCTTTGGAGCTAGAAGATTAGTATTGGGGGGGGGGTGTGTGTGTGGCAACTCATCCTTAGTGATCTGATGGTGGCAGCAAACATTAATGAGGCAGTGATTTCTATTCCTTTCTTGTATTTTCTCTCTTATTACCAATCTCCAGATGAAGTAAAAGCCTTGGGGAAATGAAGTGACTCCTAAGTCCCCTGTTAGTAGTCTCAGAGCCAGTATTGGAATCTGTGTTTGTTATATTTAACCTGACCTGTGTAGTTTTGGTTTCTGGGAGTGTGACATAGTTGGATCATTTGGTATGTAGAGATTGCCTGGGAACAGGAGTGGTGTAACTCCAAATCTATCTTTACTTGAATTATAATTTTTAAAAAGTTTATTTAGAGACAGAGAAACATGGACCCCAAGAGGGTCGTGATGTCACAATCCACTTGCAGCCAGCCATCATCCCCATCATGGGCACAGGTGTGCCCAGTGTATTCAGAGAGGCCTCTGGACACAAATCTAGGACCTTATGCTAGTCAGCCTCACAGAACATTGAGTTTTACCATTGCATTCCAACCCTCAACCTGAGTCGGGCCTGTGTGCTCCTGAAAACCAAGTTCCCACATGGAGGGGAACAGAATGGAGCCTTCCCCCAACACTGATTTGTAATCCCAACCACCCTCCATTTGGCTGGCTTTGCCCCCATTATGTTACCATCTGTCTCTGAAACATTGCCTGGATAAAGACAAGTTGGAGCAGTTGCCCACCCTCAAACAAAACACAGAACTACTTCTCCCCCAAAGTAATTACGAGTCCCATATTTGAGGAGTTCCATATTTATAAAGCTTGTCTGTGCCCCAGAGATGTCTGGTTGCTGGCCTTTTTCTCATTCTTCAAATATGTTCTATGATGACTGGAAACTATTAGCTTTTGTTACTGAAGGGTTTGTGGGATGCTTGAACTACTTCGTATAGTTTTCAGATGTAAATCTGCAGTTTGCTCCTTTAAAACATAAAATTTCTTAATGAAATACAGCATAGAAGAGAATGCATACTGAGGTGCCCTACCCAATTCTCTGGGTTTCCCTTAGGGTAACTGTGGTGGGATTTTTATGTTGTGACCCTGTGGAGAGAATATACAGCCTTGGGGTCTGTTTTCTGGGTCTGTCCCCACTTCCTTGTACCTCTGATTAGGGACCCCTTGTTGATGTCAAGGGCAGCACTCTGCCCTCACCAAGAATGTAGTGTATCCCCCAGTCTTTGCCTGTTTGCTTTCTTCCTGGCTAACAACAGCTCCAATGTCTTGACCTTCCTGGACCGACTGGAATGGGAGTTCTCAGTTTCATTCTACACTGACCTGAGCAGACTTTGGAAAGGTTGGAGGGAAAGGTCCAAATAATCTTAGATGGAAAACTGGATGTGTATTTCAACAGCTGAAATTCTGGGAGGAAAATATGGACTAGCTAGGTGTTTGTCATCATTAGTAAAAGAGTTATAAGTGACTCTTTCTGACAAGGAATTCTATTTTTGTCATTCAGAAATGCTATTTGGGGAATGACTAAGATGTGTATGACCTCAGAGGTATCTTTCAAGCCCTGGTTTTAGCACTTGCATATGAGGGGCCTTCAAAAAGTTTGTGGAGAAAATAGAATTAAAGTATGAGTTTGTTTGGTGCAAAAAGTCTGAAATCCATTTGCAGATTTTTCTTACTTCTTTATTTCTTTTTCTTCTTATTTATTTTTCTATTTTTTCTAGAGTGCTTGTGCTGTACTTCCTGGAGAGAGACAGAGAGAGGGAAAACAAGAAAACAGCCCCTAAAGAAGGATGATCATACTGGAATCTCTTCTCTTAGGATTTTGGGCATGCATACACACATGTGTGCCTGGCACATTTCTCAAGCTGCTGGGTCTGAACAGAAACTGTGCAGTTTGGCCATGTGGGATCCAGCCACCTTAACCACCGTACCACCAGCTGGCCCTGTTTTTTCATAATAGGCATTCCCCATGAATTTTATGAAGACTCTTTGTGTAGTAACTTTCATCCAGGTATGCCACACAACTAGAGAGGTAAGAATCAGGAGGCAAACCCCAGCAAGTCTGGCTCCAGAAGCCAGAATTTTAAAAGACTTTTATAAGTCCTATTTGATGCCAAAGTTTTAGGTGTTTGATTTTATTAACATTTTGTTTTTATAACCTGTATTTATTTCCATTGAAAACCATATAATTATATATTTTATATTTGCTGTGCATCATAGGACGGTAGCTGTCTTGAAGCCAATAAAATTTTACTAAAAAAGCCAGTGGCCACATTAATACATCCCTGTTGAAGTATGAGTAAGTTTCAATAACTGAGTGAGAAATATGTGCACAGAGTTAAACTAGTAAGACTTCAAAAGTTTAATTCAGAAATGCACTTCTGAATAGCCTCATGTAGATTTAATTTCTGAAAATAAATTGTGTATGTAAATTGAATGTGGGGTTTATTCCAATAAACCCTATAAGAAATCTTGTTACAAAGTGAGTAAGTAGTCAACGCCTGAAATAACTTTACATTGTTTCAGTGTGTCTCCCTTTTCTCTACCCTCATCTACCAAGTTGAAAATTATTTTAATACTTTCCTATGTTCCAAAAATACAATGCATTTTCTATATTATAACTAAACCAGTTATCCATCAAGATATATCAACAATAAATATCCAGCCTTGATCAGAGCAGTTGCTGACTTTGCTCAAGGTTAAAGGAAGTATGCTGGAAAGAGATAACTGTATAAACTGCTCAGCTCAAGCCTTCCAGATTTGTGTGTGTGTGTGTGTGTGTGTGTGTGTGTGTGTGTGTGCAGGGAGTTGCACTTCATATTACTGCATTCTTCTTGTCCTCGTAATACCTGGGAACAATTTATTCCATGTACTACCACTCCCATCTCAGTAGTAAACCTTTACTGAAGAGGAAGACTTAGGGGTATGTCAATTTATTTAATTGAAATTTTCACAGAAGGCAATTGGAGATTTTCAAGTGTTTATTTTGCAGTTTGTATGCAGGTTGGGATTAAAGGAGTGAAGATTATTTTCTGTTCTGATTGTATCGTGTGTGTGTGTGTGTGTGTGTGTGTGTGTGCTTGTGTGTGAGTACCTCAGATTAAAGTATGAACTACATTAAATGCAAAAGTGAAAGTTGCAACACAGCACTCAAGCTCCCAACCACTTCCTGAAGAACCTGCCACGTGGGCCTCTGATTTACAAACTTAAACTTGGGTACTCAGGACAGAAAGAGTATGAGTCCCTCATGGTAAAGGCCTTAAGTAAAACTAAACATATAAAAACTCTGTTTACTGGTATTGTGTAAACTCAAACATTTGGTTGCTTCGCTCATAAAAGTTTCAGTGCCAGATTCTGAAATTTCAAGTATGAGGGAATAAGACCAGAGCCTTGCCATACCTTAAAAATAATCTTGCAGCTTTCTTGTTTACATGATCCAATTCTTTGAAACCAATTAGAAAAGGCATACTGGTCATTAAATAAACAAGTTATAAAAGAAAAAATGTGAGCTTGTCAGATGAACTACAACCACTAGTCTCATAAAACTGAGTCACGTCCAAATGGGCTGCACTTACACTACCCTCCCATTCTAGGGAAAACATGGCTGGGGGAGGCAGTCTGAGTCATCACCTGGTTTGTTTGACATACGCTTCCTTCCATAAATTGGGAATGGCAAGCAGCACAGTGTTCTGGGCTTGCCTTGGAGAAGAAACTGTTGCAGCCTTGCATGATCAAAATGGGCCTTGAGGTTTGAAGGATGAATCTGAGCCCATATTTTTACTTCAAAATGTCAGGGGAGGGGGAGAAGAAACCAACAGATCCAAACAAGGAACATTTGTAAGTACCATTTGGGGAGGCTGGAGAAGTGGTAGAAATGTTCATGGTTGAATTTCTTCCTGGGACATAAAAGGCATTTTAGGAGTTAAATTGGGAGGTGGAGGGGGGGTTAAGATACAGTAAATTGCTAGTTCACTAAGAGAGCTCATTTACTTAAGAATGTTCTTGATGTGGACAGTCCAAAAGGATTAGGAGAGAGAAATGAGAATGATTTGGTAGTTGCCATATAAATTTGTTCTGATCGTGTTTAATTTTGCCCAGTTTATTCAACTATCTTAAAAGAAATATATTTCATTTAAGAACCTTTTCATAGCAAATTTGATTATCTCCTTTAGGGGTATTTTGAGGGGATCAAAGAGAAGCTCGTGTGTCTTGCACATCTCCCTACAGCAGTTTTGCCGAGGCTCACTAGAGCTTTTAAAATATAAGATCATTGGGAAGGCTATAGAGGAAAGAGAAGGAGGAGTGGATTTGTAGCTGAAGTGGGTTTGTAAATTCAGCCTCTGCTTTAAAATTATTCTTTAATATGTGCCAGACATTCTTCTGATTTCCATCCAGGCTTGATTGTGGCTCTTGCTGGGTCTGTGAGACTGGGGTGTTCCCTGTTTTAAAGCCAGAGTTGTCGCAGTCTGGGCGTTTTCTGTTTCGGCTTATGGCTTTTTTTTTTTTTTTTTTCTCTTTTCCTGAATGACTGTCCTTTGTGTAACCCCAGTAATTCAGAAATCCTGCAGTCATAGGGACTGCCCTGTCATGTGACTTAGGTACTAGGTACTGGCTGCGATTGGTCAACAGCTTTGGCGGGTCCTTATAAGAAGTTCTGGGTCCAGTGGCCGGCCACTCTCCTGCCTGGGCTGCCGCTCACTGGGGACGGGTTGGGAGGTGGGGTGGGGTCTGTCCAGTGATTCAGCCACATGTGATAGATGGCCAAGTGACCGCTTCCTTGGGGTCTGCACATCAGTGGAAGGCACTCAAACTTGTTGTGGCTGATTTAATCAAACTCGAGCTTCCTGAACTGGTAACTGTCACTTTAATATAGCTTACTGATTAAACTCAGAAAAATGCAACTGAAAATCTTTGCCAGGAACTTGTGTGGACTTACTCCCTGTCCCCCCCTCCCCCCTTGTTCTGATTCATTTTGTCACAGGAATGAAATGCAGATAACTCTTTAGAAAACTTTTGTAGGAAAAGTGCCTCTTGTGATCTGGAACAAAGACGTTTTATAATCAGATTTATCAAGATGTGAAGAGGGAGTTTTAGCGAACGGAAGCAGCAGCATTCTGTCACCAGGAAATACTGCTTTATCCAGAATTGGTAAGTGAAAAGTGGAATTGCTCCTTAATAGATATCATATGGTGTGTGTGGGAATTGTAAAATTGTTCACAGACCCCTAACAACTGTGTTGAATGGAGAACACACAAACAGATTGAGGAGTTCTAAATAAGAGCAGCTCAGGAATATAGCATAAAGGCTGAGAAGAAGCCAGGTAATCAACAAAAATGAGCTGAATGTTACCAGTTTAGCCAATCATATGTAATATAACTATATAAATTTCTTTTTTTTTTCTTTTCTAGTGGGGGAAGCGTAAAATCAAAACAGGTTGTTTGGTTGAGTTGTAGCATTAAATTTCCATGGATATAGGTTTCCATTTAGTTGGAGTAGTATGTAGGAAATTAGAAGAGATGCTTTTGGAATTAGTCAACTTGCCCTCCTTTCCCTCCCCCTACTCCAGAGTGTCAAATACCTTAGTTAGAGCTTTACAAAATGAAAGTTCAAGGAATGCATTGGAATTGTCTCCACTGGATTGTGAAGAGCAGATTACGACAGCAGTAGATTTTTGTTTTACATTTGTGTCATTAATTTAAGATTGTCCTATTTGATTATATTGGTACAGCAAAAGAGTTCTTATTTCTATATGATTCATTATGTTTTGTGAGATCATTATTAGCTTACTGGTTTGGTATGCATGTGTCTGCCTGCCTGTCTCTTTTTCTCTGAACCCTTAAAATCAGTGTTCTAATCTTATATCAAAGCTGCCCCTACCTAAGTTTAAGATTTCCAGAACAATACAATGAAGCTTTGACTACCTGTGTGATATGCTATTAGGTTCTTGTTCGTGAACTGCAAGGTAACACAATTTTATATTCGGTATGAATGTCTGATTTCTTGATTGGCTTCTTAAGAAGCCAAATTGTGCCTATCAAGGTTTAATAGAATAAGAAAAAAACATTAGAATGGTGAGTAGCTACCTGAATTTACATTTCTTATTGGCCAATAGAAGTAATCATGTGATGTTGACTGTTACGGAATGAGATAGAAAAATATCTTGTTCTTTAAATTGCTAACCTTTATATAGATAATTTGAGTAATCTCTATTTTCAAACATAAATATAATTAAAACTTATTAACAGTATTGTTATTTTGGGATTATGTAGGATATACTGTTACCTTTTTCTTTTAAAATACCTTAGTTCAAATTGAACGTCAAATCTCTATTTCTGACTTTTGTTTCCCATTCTATTACTTTAGAATTCTTAAAATCTTTATAACTTGAAAGGGAAAGCTGTATAATAAAGCACAGGATAGCAATGCTGCATTTTCTCTCAGTTGAATATGGAATGGGTTGCGTGTGGAAGGGAGGGAGATGAATATAGTGGCATCTATTAATTGGTCTTTTTTTTTGTCTTATATACTTTGAGAACTTTCAAGATCATTTTTGTCAGTCTAATAACTCTCCAGACTTCTGAATAGTATTTATTTTAAAAGAAATAGATATAAAGATAAGGTAACCATGACTGTTAAGGTCAGGTACTTTGATACTTCAGAAAATTAGTGATCCAACCTTGGGAATATAGCAAATCATTTTACTTAATTAAGGTATGGCACTGCTTTCCTTGAAGCACATGAATTTATAGAGTTTTACAGTCTTGGAGACAGAAAAATAGTGACAAAGCATTAAGGTTTTTAAACATAATTTTTATCCAACTGCTAGCTTGTGCTGAGTGATTCACAATCATTTCTAGCTCTGCCATTTCATGTAAATACTTGAGCAAAACATGATGATTAATATCTGACTTAATACTGCCATACTTGATAGAAAAAGAAAGCCTTTATGTAATTTTAGGTTGTTTTCGTCCATTTAGAAGCCATTGTGTCTTGAATAACAAAAATATGATAGATGAAAATTAGAACAGTAAATGCTAGAAAGTATATTCCAGAATTATTTGAGAGCTTCATGTTTTCTCTTTGCTGTTCTCTGTTCTCAATTTATTAATTTTTTTAAAGAGGTTTTTGCTATAGGGCGTGTGCGCTCACCAGACAGACAGAGACAGAGAGACAGAAAGTGAGAAATCACCCCCCAGGGGAGATGGCCATGCCGCAGTCCCTTCTTCTCCATTCTCCTCTCGGGATCTTGGGCACGCTCGCACATGTGCCCTGCGTGAGTTTTAAGCCACCGGGTCCGGGACTCGAACCACGGTCGACTACATGTGAGTCCAGCGACATAGCCATTACGCTAAATGCTGGTCCCCTCAATTTATTAATTTTTAAAGCACATCTAAAATGAATAACATAACATTGCCCCGAATTTTTTCCTGGAGTCATTGAGGGTATTAGCATTGTTGCATATTCTTTTAGAAGACTGTTGCATGTTCTGTTAGAAAATGTTAATATGCATATGTCTGTTTGCGGATATGTAAAGCAACAACTGAAGGGAACCCATTCAATGACAGATCTCAAAATGATCACTCTCAAATAGTATTTGATATTTGCATATTCCACAATATAGACACTTATCCTCTGGGCTTGTTTCTTAAATTTTTGGTGTGTTGTATGTACAGTTTTGCCCAATTAGATTTTTTCTTCTGAGGTATGTTTATGTAGTGTGTACGTGTTTGATTTGAAGGGGGAGCTTTAATCACTAGCGAAACAAGTGGCTGTTTGTTAGAACCCAGATAAGCTTCACAGTGTTGTTCCTATGACAACTGTATAGTTGGGTGTTGAAATGTAGCTTTAAGTTCTCAGTTTGGAAATGTCATTCAGACCTCCCACTACAGTCCTGTTGAGTAGGAAGATAATGAGAAGGGGAAAAACCATGAAGCAACATAAGTATCTGTTGGTTTCATGTCTTCCTGACTTGCAGTTGCGTACAGGATTGCCATGGGAGTGGTAAACACTGAGCTTGAGCAAAGCAGCAGTTCAATGTAAATTACATGGAAAGGGGTCAGAAGAGTTGAAGAGGATAAATACACATGGGGGTAAGAAAGAGGAGAGAGAGTTCAGCTTCCATGGATTTGCCCAAATCCTTTATCCAGTACTGACCCAGCAGTAAAAACATCTTGAACTGGTTATCATATAGCTCTTCAAGAGCTGCAAATATTTCTTTCAAATACAGCATGGAGAAAATTCCTTTGGTAGCAGGATGGTTTCCCACTTTGGCATAACATTTCTTTCTCTCTTCTGACTACAGAGGATATTGTGTTCATCTAAGGCTTATGTTTTAAAATCAGTTGTCTATCATTTAATACCTTTTGTCACTTTTTTGTGGGAAAGACAAGGGTATACTATTTTTTAAGGGTATATATACTATTAAAATAGTGATAAAACAAGTATTTTATCCTATATTCAAAAATGACTTCAAAAAAATCTGTATTGTTTGTGGAAATGAATTGGTCAACTGAGAATCTATAGAACAGTGTATTTGAGGGGAGAGATTGTTGAGACTAATATTTGGCATAGATTAATTATACAGATGTTGATTTTCCATGCCTGAAGGGCTTCCTATTTTCTATTCCTAAATGGTTTTGACTATTTAACTGGCAAATACAGCATGGAGAAAATTCCTTTGGTAGCAGGATGGTTTACCACTTTGGCATAACATTTCTTTCTCTCTTCTGACTACAGAGGATATTGTGTTCATCTAAGGCTTATGTTTTAAAATCAGTTGTCTATCATTTAATACCTTTTGTCACTTTTTTGTGGGAAAGACAAGGGTATACTATTTTTTAAGGGTATATATACTATTAAAATAGTGATAAAACAAGTATTTTATCCTATATTCAAAAATGACTTCAAAAAAATCTGTATTGTTTGTGGAAATGAATTGGTCAACTGAGAATCTATAGAACAGTGTATTTGAGGGGAGAGATTGTTGAGACTAATATTTGGCATAGATTAATTATACAGATGTTGATTTTCCATGCCTGAAGGGCTTCCTATTTTCTATTCCTAAATGGTTTTGACTATTTAACTGGTCATCAATACCTCCACAAGTTAATAAGTAAGATTTCAGTGGGTTTTACTTCTGCACTTAATAAATACAGGTTCACTATCTCTTCTGAAATCCTTAAAGCTCTAAAAAAAAAAAAATCAGAAGATTTTAATGTAACAAATTTTGTAGCAAATCCTAACCTGAATGGACACTAGACTAGTCTTTAGCTCACTATGTATGAATCTCTATGTGTTTTACCATAGAAGTATTAAGTGTTTGATCATGGAATATTATTGCACCACACCCCTCTGGAGTTTTATGTATATAAATGATTACCCTATTACCTTTATAAAGTAATTAATAATGATAATCATCAGAGTGCCAGCTAAGTTTGTGGACCTCTAATTACTGACATAAATGAACTCCTATTATGTGCCAGTCACTGTTCAGGTGAATCACTGGCATCTAGAATGGTGTCTGGCACATAGTATGTTCTCAGGAGATATGTTCGAGTATAAAATGATGTACATGTTTTAACTTAATTAACTTAAAAAAACATATATGACCAACACAATGAATGATTGCTCTTATTCCCAATTTACATGAGGAAACCAGTGCACAGAGGAGGGAAGCAACTTGCCCAAAGTGACACAGGTTGGAACTAGTCTAGCCACAGTTTGAAAGCCAGTAGTCTTAGCTTTGTCTGCTGTCGGTGAGTCTAGTTCAGGTACAAGAGAAAACTAGAGAGAAGGGAATGGAACTCTTGCCTGAATTAGAGGGGCCTTTCATCTGTTTATTTTATTTCTATTTACCCTCATTGTCATCAACAGCTGATGATATCACCACTTTGGACATTAACAGGTTCTCCTCAATGAGAGTGTGAAATTTCAGGGGTCTGAGAGGTTCTTAATCTCACCAAAGACTTCCCAGCATGATCTTCATCAGTGAATCAGCCTTACTTCTTTATCTTGAAAAATTAACATGTAAAAAAACCACCCTTTCCTGAACACCAAGGAAATTTTCTTAAATAATGGAAAAAGCCTTTCTGTAGATGTTTTCTAGGCCCTTGACCCAAAAGGAATGCTAGGATCTAAAGAGAGCATGGGTCACCTTGGAGGAGTCACACTGGGACACACAGGAAGGCCCCTTAGAAGAGTCAAGACAGCCCATGGCTCTTAGCTCTTAACTTTGGCTGCATAATTCTCTGAATATACAAAAGAATACTTCCAGCAGTACTTCTCAAAATATACATATGGTGTTTCTCCAAACCCTATATATTCCTAGGGATAACAAATTTTATTTCAAGCTGGCAAAAAATTCCCCATTTTATTCCCCAACACTCCTATCTTTGTTCCTTACTTAATTATTCTTCATAGCACTTAATCTCTGTCTGACATATTATATATGCTTTAGTTATTTATTCACTTGATATTTTAAACAAACAGTAGTAGTGTGGGGGATTCTTTAGAAAGTTCCTGGAAAATGCATATTATGAAAACCCCTACATGGATTTCAGTTTCTTTATTTTGTGCCAAAATAAACTTGTACTTTGATTCCATTTTTCCATGGATTTCTTTTTTTAGAGAATTTTTTTGCTGTAGGCTGTGTGCACTTGCTGGAGAGAGAGACAGAAAGTGAGAAGTCACCTCTCTGGGGAATGGCCATGCCACAATTCCTTCTCCTCCATTCTTCTCTTGGGATTTTGGGCACCACATGCACATACACACTTCCAGCATGAGTTTTAAGTTGTCAGGTCCAGGACTCGATCTGGTTCAACTACATGGGAGTCAAGTGACATAACCATTATGCCATCTGCTGGCCCCTCCATGGACTTTTTGAAGTCCCCTTGTTTTGTTATCTTTGCATATACTTTAAAATCCTAGATATAGTTTTCTTTATATCTCCATTTTCAAGCTCATTCTCATCAATCTCAGACTGTATTTTATATGATGAAATTTTTTCCCATTAGACTTTTCTTACTATTAATTACTATTGTTATATTCACAACTATAAGGATTTCTTTTTCTTAAACAAATTTTTGATGGTACAATCAGAATTTATAGAGTGAATGTCTTCATTTGGTTCAGAAAACTGAGAACAAATACGAATATGATCATTGGGTATTTTTAAAAATAAGATTTCAAATTACTAAGAAAAACATGGAAAGTAATCACTTATATTTTATGAACTACCTTCAGTTTATATATAAAGAACTGGGAAGCTGTATATAACATTTATTTCAGCTAAAACATCTTTTTTTTTTTTTGGAGAAGTTTTTGCTATAAGGTACGCACGCTCGCCAGACAGAGAGAGACAGAGAGATAGAAAGCGAGAAATCACCCCCCGGGGGGATGGCCACACTGCAGTCCCTTCTCCTCCATTCTCCTCTAGGGATCTTGGGCACGCACGCACACACCCCCAGCATAAGTTTAAGCCACCAGGTCTGGGACTCAAACCGTGGTTGACTCGATGGGTCTCTAGTGACATAGCCATTACACTAACTGCTGGTCCCTCAGCTAAAACATCTTAAACCCAGTTACTTGTATACTTTTCCTTTAAAAAACAAAATTTTTTTTCTACATAATATTAAAGAATGTAAGTAATTTAATTTTGGACAATTCCTGACTCAAGTTCTTAATTCTCAACTGTAACATATTGTCTTTCAAGTCCATATTTATTCTAACTTATACAGTCCATGGTATTTAGTATAATCTAAAACATAAATTTAAAAAATCCATATTATAAACTATGTAAAGACATTATAGTTGATTTTCTTGATTGATCCTTAAATGAACAGATTAGATGCTTTTATTAGTCAGCATAATAATTAAGATTTTATTTGTCTTAGTTGTATTTAATGGGAAACCAATTTTTAGGCAACTTCTTTTAAATGGTTAATAAAATATTAACATGCTTTTTTGGGGAAAAAAAAGGCAGTATGACTAGTTATGTTAAGGTGTGGATGGAGCCAATGATTATGAAGAACAGGTTAAGGTTTTATATTCAAGGTCTCCTCTTTTCACTGTGGAGGAATGTAATGCCTCTGAAGCAACTGTTCTCGAAACCCATTATTGATGGTGTTATTCAAAGCAGGCTTAGTTCTTCTACCTTTTTTTTAAAAGGAAATGGATAAAAGATTATTTTTTGAGAGAGAGGTTTTTGCTATAGGGCACGTGCGCTCGCCAGACAGAGAGAGACAGAAAGTGAGAAATCACCCCCCAGGGGGGATGGCCATGCCGCAATCCCTTCTCCTCCATTCTCCTCTCGGGATCTTGGGCACACACGCACATGCGCCTGGCATGAATTTTAAGCCACCAGGTCCGGGACTTGAACCACAGTCAACTACGTTGGAGTCCCGCGACATAGCCATTACGGTAACTGCTGGTCCCAAAAATGGATAAAAGATTTTAAAAACTAAAACCCATTGGATTTTCATAGTTAAGGTTTGAGTGATATAAAAGGGATCTTCAAAAAGGTAATGAAAACCATATGTTATTGAAAAACTATGCAGAGATTTCAAAATTTTTTGCACCAAAATAAACTTATACCTTAATTCTATTTTTCCATGAATTTTTTAAAAAAATTTTTTTATTTTTTTATTTTTGGAGAGGTTTTTGCTATAGGGCACGTGCGCTCGCCGGACAGAGAGAGACAGAGAGATAGAAAGCGAGAAATCATCCCCCAGGGGGGATGGCCACGCTGCGATCCCTTCTTCTCCATTCTCCTCTCAGGATCTTGGGCATGCATGCACACGCACCTGGTGTGAGTTTTAAGCCACCGGGTCCGGGACTCGAACTGCAGTCGACTATGTGGGAGTCTAGCGACATAGCCATTACGCTAATTGCTGGTCCCCTTCCATGAACTTTTGAAGTCCCTTTGTGTGTGTGTGTGTGTGTGTGTGTGTGTGTGTGTGTGTGTAAAATGAGATTAGTGTTCTTAAAATTGAAAGAAGCAGAGTGAATTGGTACAGGCCCAGCAAAACTTTGCAGGGAGCTTTCAAAGTCGTCCCTACTTAAAGAAGAATCTCCAAATCTCCAGGCTTTTTTTCCAGTGAGGCTCAGGTATGTGACAGTGGTCCCCATGATCCCAAGAAGGTGCCTGTTCATAGCATCCATTGAAGTGTTTGTTCCCTAATAACCCCAGGCTTTCAAAACAAGTATGCTTGTGCTTTAAGCTCATTTTGCTCTTGCTAACCAAGTAGACTACTGTGTTTATTTCCTTTTGTCCCAGTGTACTGAGTATATGTGCTGGGAAACCTGGAGTAATGGTACTTAATTCAACACACTTGAGTTTCCTCCCCAAATCTTTTCAGGAATAGACTTCTTCTGTTTGTACCAAAGCCTGTGTGGGTCTATGCTAAATTATTACTTTTTTTTGAGAGGTTTTTGCTGTAGGACGCGTGTGCTCACCAGAAAGAGAGAGACAGAAAGACAGAAAGCGAGAAATCACCCCCCAGGGGGATGGCCACAGCACAATCCCATCTGCACTCTCCTCTCAGGATCTTGGGCACGCACACACATGCACCCGGCATGAGTTTAAGCCACCGGGTCCGGGACTCGAACCACAGTCGACTATGTGGGAGTCCAGCAACATAGCCATTACGCTAACTGCTTGTCCCTAAATTATTACTTTTTTCACATGAGATTAAGCACAAAAGTGATGGTGATGATATCTGCCATTTATGCTCTCAACCATGGTCTAGGTAGGCATGGCCTAAGTGCTCTACCTGTATCCACCAATTTTATCTTCCTGGCAGCCTAGTGGTATGGTTATTATGCCAGTTTCGTAGATGAAGACACTGAGGCACAGAGAGGTAAAGGTACTTGCTTAGTGCCAGCCATTTATCTGTCTCGTGGAACCAGAATTGACATCCACATAGGCTGTTGCCTACTTCTGAAAGAAAAGCAGAATAAAAGTTGACTGAACCTGACAGTCTCAAAAATGGTCTACTTGTTTCTATTCTATAAAGTGTCACATCTTCTGGGACTGGCCCTCTCAATACTGAAATACAAAATTGACTTTTTCTGCTTCTTATTTTACAAATCACTGAGAGCAGTCTTAGTCATTTGTGTTTTGTGACTTTTAATTAGTCCACTGATGTCCAGGAGGGGAATTCCTTGTTTTCAAATTGATCTCATACACTAACAAATTTACTCATGTAACTTCCCCTATTTTTTTCTCTTATGTTTTCACTTGAATGTGGGTGTAGAAGGGAGAAGTATGTGAGCATTTGGGTCCTAGGGATGCTCTTTCATCAACCTTTCTGGAAATTCTTCTCTATTTGGTATAGAATTAATCTGTACAAATGTAAAATGAATTAGAGTCTGTATTTACCAGTGTTTTTTTTTTTTTCCTTTTATGTCCCTGTAAAGTTCTGGGTACTTTATAAAGGCAAAGCTTCTAAGCAAATAATTAAAAGAAACCATCTATTAATATGTTTGGGTTAAAAGTTAATTTTCAGAATATTGCATTGAGAATATCCTTTTCAAATTTAGGTTGAGAATTTGACTTATATGGTGAGGTCAGGCTACCCTAACCCGTGAGTTCCAAGTGCTTGGATATCTCTAAAGTAATCTGGCTTTGGACTGAGCCTCTTCAATAGGAGGATAAACTAAACATCCTTAACTTCATTCTTTCATTTATTCATTCATTCATCTTTCCATGTTCTCGTGTAACTTATTCAAAACCTACGTGCAGACAGATGAAAGAAAAGATGGGGGCTAGAGTCCATTAGGGTAAGGAAGAAGAGTAGTTCTAAACTCAGTCTCTCTTTATTTCACCTGTATGACTACAGCTTTTCCTTGAGCATTTGCTGTTTTTGAGACAACACACATTTCGGAGACTGACATAGAAATCTTTAAACATCTTTGGTAGCCAGGTTTCTGGCTGGCTTTTTAAAATGAAGATGTAGATAGGTTTATGAGGGGAAAACAATGCAGAGAAAATTTTTCCTTTTTTCTTTCTTTTTCTTTTTTCTTTTTTGAGTTACTATAAAGTGCATGCGTTCTCTTGAGAGAGACAGTAAGAGTAAAAGTGAGAAATCACCCTCCAGTGTGGGTGACCATGCTGCAATCCCTTCTCCATTTTCCTCGGATTTGAGGTACACATGCACATGCACCCAGCGTGATTTTAGAGCTGTCAGCTCTGGGATTCGAACTGTGTTCAGCAATGCAGGAGTCCAGTGCCGTAACCACCATTCCATCTGCTGGCCCCATATTTTCTTTCTTTTTAATGGTAGTGGAGGGCGGGGGCGGCTATTAGTAAGGAATGCATCAGTAAATAGGGTCTAAGAAGTCCTGAGCTTTCAGATCATTTCCCCGTTTAAAGAATATTATAAGACGAAGAAGGGACTTAGCCACAGTGGTGTACACTAAGATGCTGCTCTTTGGAGGCTGAGACCATATGGGTGACCTAGGTTCGATTCCTGACCCAACCCAAACAGGCCAGGTTTGGTTGTGCTCCACCTGTGGTCCTAGTTTAGTGGGAGATAGGGACAGGAGAATTGCAACATGGTGAGACCCTGAAAAAAATACTTGCCCCCCCTCCCTTAATAAAAACAAAACAAAAACAATAAAGAGACAACAAAGGCTTCCATTAAGATGTATGGGAAAACACATTTTAAATAGAACTTAAGCCAGTTTGAAGGTGCGACATCATGCTCTCTGCTCTCAATCAAATTTGTTATGAGTTTTAATAATATCCCTGAGTAAAGACATGAAAAACAAGGACTACTAACTCTTTAAGGGCGATGAAGTTAGGGAGGAGACTTTATACTCCTGACTCTTCAAAAAGTACTGCCTACCACCGGACTGTAATTGGGAACATTGCCTTAAGACAGACTGGGTCATTATCCTGTGATTTAGTAGTGAGTTAAATCTTGATGTCATTTCCCGTAGTCTTTGGGAAACACTTAAGTAACCATTCATGCTCTTTTAAATGGCACAACCTGCATCTGTGTGTTTTCTGATATAGATTTGACCACAGCAGTAAGGCAATGAAAATGTTTTATGTCTTTCAGCATAAAATGTGAGGCCTCCATCACTAGTGGCCCAGTGGAAGAAAATCTTAATGTAGATTTAAAAATAAAAACAAACATCACCTACACATTACATATGCCTCATTATCTTGGGGCTTATTTCTCTGAGATCAAATAAGGACTGTTCTGGACAAGTTAGATTTGAAAGTGAATTTTCATCTCTTTCCCATGCTGTGAGGGAGCCCTCCCTTATTTTCTACCCATGAGTAGCAGTGAGATTATAGAGAAACTGTTCTCCCTAGCCCCCCTCCACCACCACCACCCCTCCCGCCCCCCAGACCTGCACAGTTTTTCTTAGTGCCAGGGGAATGATCACTTTCCTATAGCTCCTGGCCCTGTAGCACAGTGTGTTTTGGTAAGGTGTTAACAAAAATTGTCTCAGATGCCAACTAGACTTCATAAGTTTGTCTCAGAACAATGGACAAAAACACCAGGTGAGAAATGTTTATTTTACAAAAATATATTATACATCTACCATGTGCCAGACAATGTTCTTGGTCTGGGAATACAGCAGTGAGTAAAGTCCCTGCTTGCATGGAAGGGATAGAATGACTGTTATGGAACTCATCAGTATATGCTAGATGATAGTAAATGCCATGGACAAAAGTAAAACTGGCTAAGTAGGGAGGAAATTTCAAGGGTCTGGATCAAATCTCTTCTAGTGCTAATGGGAAGACCTCTGTGATGTTGTGAATCTAGTGAGGTGCCAGCCATGGGGGTGTCTGGAAGAAGAATGCTTCAGGTAGAGAAAACCAATCAATAACTGCAGTGGGGGCAGGAGCAAGCTTGATATGTTCCAGGGACATATTAGATCATGCAGGATCCTGCTGTCCAGAGTAAGAAGCTATTTCTGGAAGGTATAAGATGATAATTTGATAGAGCAAGGATGGTATTTTCAGAGTGCAGGTATTTTGTGTAGGGATCCTGGAGAACTGAGCACCTTATCCTTCTTAATTATAGTGTATTTGAGTTACACAGGGCTCTCTTTTGTAATTTAGATTATTATGATACAAAAACATTGGTTAATAGAGATAAAGTTAAGCTGTTTGAAGCACCAATACAGCCAAGGAGCCCAAACTAGGTAAGCAGACAGATGAAAGAAAAGATGGGGGCTAGAGTCCATTAGGGTAAGGAAGAAGAGTAGTTCTAAACTCAGTCTCTCTTTATTTCACCTGTATGACTACAGCTTTTCCTTGAGCATTTGCTGTTTTTGAGACAACACACATTTCGGAGACTGACATAGAAATCTTTAAACATCTTTGGTAGCCAGGTTTCTGGCTGGCTTTTTAAAATGAAGATGTAGAAAGGTTTATGAGGGGAAAACAATGCAGAGAAAATTTTTCCTTTTTTCTTTCTTTTTCTTTTTTCTTTTTTGAGTTACTATAAAGTGCATGCGTTCTCTTGAGAGAGACAGTAAGAGTAAAAGTGAGAAATCACCCTCCAGTGTGGGTGACCATGCTGCAATCCCTTCTCCATTTTCCTCGGATTTGAGGTACACATGCACATGCACCCAGCGTGATTTTAGAGCTGTCAGCTCTGGGATTCGAACTGTGTTCAGCAATGCAGGAGTCCAGTGCCGTAACCACCATTCCATCTGCTGGCCCCATATTTTCTTTCTTTTTAATGGTAGTGGAGGGCGGGGGCGGCTATTAGTAAGGAATGCATCAGTAAATAGGGTCTAAGAAGTCCTGAGCTTTCAGATCATTTCCCCGTTTAAAGAATATTATAAGACGAAGAAGGGACTTAGCCACAGTGGTGTACACTAAGATGCTGCTCTTTGGAGGCTGAGACCATATGGGTGACCTAGGTTCGATTCCTGACCCAACCCAAACAGGCCAGGTGTGGTTGTGCTCCACCTGTGGTCCTAGTTTAGTGGGAGATAGGGACAGGAGAATTGCAACATGGTGAGACCCTGACAAAAATACTTGCCCCCCCTCCCTTAATAAAAACAAAACAAAAACAATAAAGAGACAACAAAGGCTTCCATTAAGATGTATGGGAAAACACATTTTAAATAGAACTTAAGCCAGTTTGAAGGTGCGACATCATGCTCTCTGCTCTCAATCAAATTTGTTATGAGTTTTAATAATATCCCTGAGTAAAGACATGAAAAACAAGGACTACTAACTCTTTAAGGGCGATGAAGTTAGGGGGGAGACTTTATACTCCTGACTCTTCAAAAAGTACTGCCTACCACCGGACTGTAATTGGGAACATTGCCTTAAGACAGACTGGGTCATTATCCTGTGATTTAGTAGTGAGTTAAATCTTGATGTCATTTCCCGTAGTCTTTGGGAAACACTTAAGTAACCATTCATGCTCTTTTAAATGGCACAACCTGCATCTGTGTGTTTTCTGATATAGATTTGACCACAGCAGTAAGGCAATGAAAATGTTTTATGTCTTTCAGCATAAAATGTGAGGCCTCCATCACTAGTGGCCCAGTGGAAGAAAATCTTAATGTAGATTTAAAAATAAAAACAAACATCACCTACACATTACATATGCCTCATTATCTTGGGGCTTATTTCTCTGAGATCAAATAAGGACTGTTCTGGACAAGTTAGATTTGAAAGTGAATTTGCACAGTTTTTCTTCCTGCCAGGGGAATGATCACTTTCCTATAGCTCCTGGCCCTGTAGCACAGTGTGTTTTGGTAAGGTGTTAACAAAAATTGTCTCAGATGCCAACTAGACTTCATAAGTTTGTCTCAGAACAATGGACAAAAACACCAGGTGAGAAATGTTTATTTTACAAAAATATATTATACATCTACCATGTGCCAGACAATGTTCTTGGTCTGGGAATACAGCAGTGAGTAAAGTCCCTGCTTGCATGGAAGGGATAGAATGACTGTTATGGAACTCATCAGTATATGCTAGATGATAGTAAATGCCATGGACAAAAGTAAAACTGGCTAAATAGGGAGGAAATTTCAAGGGTCTGGATCAAATCTCTTCTAGTGCTAATGGGAAGACCTCTGTGATGTTGTGAATCTAGTGAGGTGCCAGCCATGGGGGTGTCTGGAAGAAGAATGCTTCAGGTAGAGAAAACCAATCAATAACTGCAGTGGGGGCAGGAGCAAGCTTGATATGTTCCAGGGACATATTAGATCATGCAGGATCCTGCTGTCCAGAGTAAGAAGCTATTTCTGGAAGGTATAAGATGATAATTTGATAGAGCAAGGATGGTATTTTCAGAGTGCAGGTATTTTGTGTAGGGATCCTGGAGAACTGAGCACCTTATCCTTCTTAATTATAGTGTATTTGAGTTACACAGGGCTCTCTTTTGTAATTTAGATTATTATGATACAAAAACATTGGTTAATAGAGATAAAGTTAAGCTGTTTGAAGCACCAATACAGCCAAGGAGCCCAAACTAGGTAATTCTGGGACCAGCAGTTAGCGTAATGGCTATGTCGCTGGACTCCCACGTAGTCGACCGCGGTTCATGTCCCAGACCCGGTGGCTTAAACTCATGCCGGGCACGTGTGCATGCGTACCCAAGATCCCAAGAGGAGAATGGAGAAGGGATTGCGACATGGCCATCCCCCCTGGGATGTGATTTCTTGCTTTCTGTCTCTCTGTCTCTCTCTGTCTGTCTGGTGAACGCATGCGCCCTATAGCAAAAACCTCTCCCCCCAAAAAAAAGTGGGTAATTCTTCTTATCACATCTACTTCTCAGAGGGGTGTAGGGTACCTGCCTGTCTAGTTGTGGAACATGTCTGGATTCAATTTATATTTGCCAAACTTACCTTCCTTGATGCATATCTTTGCTGATTTTGTACTCAGTAATAGCTGGTTTCTAGTTTTGAACTGCATGGATTTTAAGTAATTTGGTGTTAAAAATGTTTTCACAGGGCCAGCAGGTTGCATAGTGGTTAAGGTGCTGGACTCCCACATGGCCCACTACAGTTTGGGTCCCACACCTGGCAGGTTGAAACTCAAGCTGCATGCATGTGTATGTATGCACAAAAATCCCAAGAGGAGAATGGAAAAGAGATTGTGGCATGGCCATCCCCCTCGGAGGGTGATTTCTTGCTTTCTGTCTCTCTGGTGAATGCAGGTGCCCTACAGCAAAAATCTCTCTAAAAATATAATGTTTTCTGTTTTGTAATCCATAGATTTATGTTAAGCCAATTGATAGGTTCCTTATAATTCTGTACAAAAATTGCCATTTGATAAAGGTTACAAAGTTGTAATACACAGTACTCATTTTATAACTGGAAGCAGAAAGGAAGCATGGAAAAATAAAAGCAGTTGGACTATTTGGGAGGGAAGGATAGAATGTACTTTTTCTCTTTTAAGGTTATGTTAAAAACATTTTTGCAATTTTTTTAAAAGTAAAAAGTTCATAGATGTAACTGGGTTGTAGACCCTTATCATTCTCCCATGATCATAATCTGATTCTAAAAGTCCTGCCTTTTGTGTAAGGCATGTGTAACTTTTGTCTTATAGGAGTTACGTTTTAAGAGACATGGCATAAATGAGAACAGACATGATACGTATATATACATCATTACATTGATGCCTGGACTGTGTGACTAGGCCTGACAACATCCAGGGGTCAGCAAGGGTTTGATAGCAAATATTAAGTGTTTGTCCAGATTTCTTTTGCACACCAAGCGAGACTTTGTACCAAATTCTTATTACCTAACCTGGCTTTCTACTAGTTAGTTATGCATTTGGGTTAACCTTCGTATTCTCTTACTAAGGGACACACCTGCAGAATTACTGGTTTTGTCAAGTTTAGTTTAACTAGACCGGATTTCCTCACCACCTCTGGCTGAAACTGACTGACTGAATCAGTTTCACTTGTGGGAAGGAGAAATGAGTGATTGTATGGAGGAGGGACTGGTTTGCTCCTCTCCCTCCTGTCCTAAGGTAGAAATTGCATTGGAAGGGGGAAGGGGAGTTGGGACATCAGGAGTAACTGATACCCTTGAATGAGCTGCATTGGGAGCTGAGAGTGAAAGATGAAAAAATGAGCAAGGGTAGGATGTAGGGAACTCTGGGAAGCTGACAAATTTCTGGCCCTAAGCCCAGGTGTCAGCTTCAGTTCTTTGGGCATCCTAGTTACACTGACTGTTCTTGCTCATCTCCTGAGAAATGAAGTATGCTCCTGACTGACTTAGCTATCCGTCCTTGAGCTGGGAGAGGAACTCAGAAATTAACCTTTAAAACACCATCTTCCCCAAATCCTCCTGCACACATCTCTCTACTTCGTTAAGTGTAATATAAAGACACTGATATTAAGGTTTCTTTTCCACGAGTCTTGGACTTTTTGCTTTGACGAAGACATGTGCATTGTCCATGAAGTTGCTGTGTTTGGCCTTCTCTCTAAGGTCAGTCATGGTGTTGGTCCCCCAAGGCTTGAGCCGTTTTACCCCATGTGCCCTGGGATTTTCCCCTTCTCTTTCCCCATAGAAATATAGGCAACTTGCTGCCTCTGTTCTAAGACCTTGATATTTCTGCCTCTGACTTGAGTCTATTCTGGAACGATTATGTGGTAGCTGGGCACTGCAAAATGAGTCAGTTCCTGTAGTTCGGTTACAAGTTCTCAAAAAGTATTTCAGAATGTGGATGTGGTCAGCAGAGTCATTTTCCAGGCATCTAAAAGGAAACCCACATCAACTGTAACAATTGAGCTGCGAACCGATGGTTCTACACAACAGAACCGGGCCTGTTTTTCCTTAAAGCAAAGCCTGTAGCAGTCGTCAGATCTAGCCATCTCTACAGGTCTTTAAAGGAGAATTTCATCTTTATGCTTGCAAATCATATTTTTTCTACAATTATCTGCACAATGTGATAGGGGTTTGGTCTCTGTCACTTTTTTTTTTTTTTTGAGTTGTCTTTTCCCTATAGGGCGTGTGCGCTCGCCAGACAGACAGAGAGAGACATAGAGACAGAAAGCGAGAAATCACCCCCCAGGGGGGATGGTCACGCCGCAATCCCTTCTCCTCCATTCTCCTCTCAGGATCCTGGGCACGTACGCACACACGTGAGTTTCAAGCCACCGGGTCCGGGACGCGAACCGCGGTCGACTACGTGGGAGTCCAGTGACATAGCCATTACGCCAACTGCTGGTTCCCGGTCTCTGTCACTTTTTAAATGTGACCACAAATTTGACATGAGAAATTATTATTGTAAAATGGAATCTGATATTAGAGTATAATTAGTACAAAGTGTGAAGTGTAGGTTAGATACAGAAACTGATAATTTAGCTATTGCACTGAGGAATAACTTAGGTGGCTTAGGTGCCACTAGAGTACATGTGAACATGATTATTATGTTAACTGATTAAGTTCTGAATATGTATAGATTTAGCAGCAATACTGATTTTTAAAAAAAGAAACAATTAAAACCTTTTCAAGCTTTAAAAAAATTTTGAGTTTGTCTTGATGTTTTAGAGAATATGTTAGTTCAGTATTGGTTTTAGAAAATAATCTGATATATATATATATTTATGATCAGTTATTTAATTAGGTTCTTGGCAAAAAAATCTAGAACACCAATTTGTGAGGATAGACTCCATTTGTAAGGGCAAACACGGATCGCAGGTAGCACTGGAGCTAAGGAACAGCTTTGATTTTTGGCAAAATTTGCCAATCCACAGCTTTCTGATCAATCTTGAGCTGCTCTGAAATCTCGTATTTCTCCTTCTCTGTGTCGAAGGTCTCACCTTCCTGGTGTCTGGACTTCTGCAGTTTCTTTTTCTTGAAGTAAGCATCAGTAAGGTGCTTTGGGATTTTTACTTTGCTAATATCAATTTTCGTGGAGGTGGCAATGACAAATTTCTGGTGTGTTCTATGCAGTGGAACTCGATTGAGAATCAGTGGTCCAGTTACAAGTAGCAAGCCACTGCTCAGCTGCTTCAGGAAAACCACTCTCTTGCCTCTGTGG
>NW_006201718.1:238136-283630 GCF_000334495.1 Tupaia belangeri chinensis | reverse complement strand
TATATATATTTTTTTTTTTTAACCCTCTTGGGTACTGTGAATTATGTAAAATTTTTATTGAGTTAGTAGTTACTAGCTTTGCACAACTCATTAAAACTAATGGCATCTTCAGTAAAGAGAAAACAGCAAAATTTTAAAATTGGGCTTCATCAAAAAAGATACATAAATGACAGATAAGCATATAATAGATAATTAGTCATTAGTGAAATACAAATTAAAACACAGCGAGATAGCACTCTAAACACTTACGCCCATGCCTGAAATTAAAAGACTGATCACACCAAGTGTTGGTGAAGATATGGAGGATCTAAAACTCTCATACATTTAGGTGGAAACGTAAAATAGTATAAACATTTTAGGAGATAGCTTGGCAGTTTCCTGGAACATTAAAACACACACCTAATATGTGATTTGGTCATTCTGTTCCTAGAGAAAAGAAAGCATACGTTCATATGAAGACTGATATATGAATGCCCATAGCAATTTGTTAGCAATAACTAAAATCTGGAAAAAACCCTAGTGTGTCCATCAACAAGTAAATGGATAAGGAAATTATGCTGTAGCTATACAATGGATTCTACTTAATAATGGAAAGGAGTGAACTATTGATACCTTCAGTAGCATGGATGACCCTCACCTATGAGTACACATTATATGATTCAATTTATATAGAATTCTAGAAAATGCTTATATCCATAATGTAGATCAGTGGTTGCCTGGGTTGGGTGAGGTGTGGCTATGGCAGGAGAGAGATTATAAAAGGTCAGGAGGAAATGTTGAGGCTGCTGGATAATTTCACTGTCCTAATTGTTCTGATAGTTTTATGGGTATATACATGTGTAAAAAAAACAAATTGTGTTGTTATAGTAGATGGAGGGTTTATTTATTTGTTTGTTTTTTTTTTTATTTTTTAGAGAAAGTTTTGCTACAGGGAGTGTGTGCTCACTGGAGACAGAGAGATACAAAGATCCAGAAAGTGAGAAATCACCCCTCAATGGGGATGGTCACACCACAGTCCCTTATCCTCCATTCTGCTCTTGGGATTTTGGATACGTGCGCATACGCACACCCGGCGTGAGTTTTAACCCACTGGGTCAGAACTCAAACCATGGTCGACTACATCAGAGTCCAGCAACATAACCATTATGCCATCTGCTGGTCCCTACATGCAAAGTTTTTAAATGCCCTTGTTGGGGGGGGGGGGTAAAAAAGCATCTCTTATGGGAAAAAAATTGTTGTTGTTGTTTTTTTAATGGTTTGGAATAGTATTTTAGCTTCCTAATTAGAGATGATTAATTAAAGTTAAATGGTGAACATAATAAATATGATAGCTTTAGTTCTTCCTGCTTACCAGACATTTAAACAAGTGGTTCAGGAAGTATTTTTTCCAGCACAGTGGGGCCAGCTGCCTGCCCCGGCCTTAGGAACATTTGCACTTACTCATAACTACTGTACTACTCCCCGAACGATGAGGCTAAGGTAAGATGTGAAAATGAACACCTTCAGATTCTATCATTGTTAGAGAAATATATTTCTGGTATTTTCAGAGCACATAAAAATTTATTTATTAGTTTTACTGAGGGATAAGGACAAGAGCTTTATATGTTTATAGTGTACGTGACAGTTTGGTATATCATTGTGAAATGATGATCATAGTCAAGCTAATTAACCTATTGATTACTGCATATAGTTACCTTTTTTCTTTTTTCCCAAATGTGGCGAGAACATTTAAAATCTACACTCTAATCATTCTTTAAACCTTGTTGTATGTTATTCTCTCAATGGTCCTGCCGTACGTAGGGCCAGGGGACAAACTAAGACCCAGAGAAGCCAAGCTACTTCTCTGGATCATAAAACCCCCATCTGCTTGCTCAGAAGTCACCATTGCCCCTACTACACCTTGCAGCTTCCCAAGATTCTTCTCATCAATTTGTCAGGCACTTAGAAGAGTCCCTCCTACTTGTATATGAGGTGTTTAAGGCAATCTTCCCCTGTGGTTCTCAGTTTCTTCCCCATCTGAAAATGGACGGTAATACAATCACTAGCTCCCCAAGATTATTGTAAGGAGTCAAAGAGTTGTGGAGACTGGACAACCTTGTATACTCATCAGGTGTTGTTGTTTAGTTATTACATGATCAGCCTCAATGTACCTTGGTTACTAATGATGCCATCCCAAGAAAGTCACTTTGTAAACCAAACAGGGAAACATGACAGTTTAATTTCGTTAGTTGTCTTATGACTTCTTTCAAAGTGGGAAAGTTGCACAATAAATTAAGGCCTGTGTACCAGATTATATCAAATTCTTCTTGAAAAGATACCGAACTATTATTTGGGTTTCAGGGACTCATACAACAGAACTAAAGGCAAAGGCAGCGAAAGGTCCCATTGGGATGTACGTAGCCTAGAAAGTTTGCCCATACCTGACATTCCCCTGTACCCAGTTGTGTTGACTACCCATTTCTCCTCACATATTGTCACTTTCAGTGACCTCTCTCTGCACTATCCCTCTTCCTTTTTACATTCCTGATTTGGGGACTGCAACCTCAGGAGAATTCCTGAAGGATCTGTCACCACTCACACATCTCCCCAGTATATGCAGTGTACTGCATGGGATCACATTTCACAAAACATGTTTTCAGGAGGCAGGAAAAGAGTTTTGTGATTGAGTAAGTTTAGGAAAAGCTGGTTTGAACATCAGATAGGTTTCTCTTCTGCAGACTTCTCAGAATCTTTTATGTTTATAGTGAAACTTTAAGAGGAGCATATGGTACATTGATATTTGTCATATTGAACAAGTTCAGACCTAGGTAAAGTAGGATGGTTCCTGGCGTGTTATATTTACATAGGACATTTAGACAAACCATAGGCTGAATATCCCACGACACCTCTGTCTGTCTTCCTGCTCCAAAGCTTACTGCTCTTCTAGCATTGTCAGCTTAGTCTTAGTGTGCTCTCATTACAAGTCAGAGTCCATCCTTTATTTTTAAGAGTTCCTTACACTCTGCCATTTTCTCTAAGAGTTTTGTTTTTCTGTTTGGATCAAAAATTATTCCTACAGCCCATTGTGATTTACACACACACACACACACACACACACACATACTGTCTTGTCCTTCAAGGTTATACTATCTTGTAGTGCCAAGTACCTCTCCTGACCTCAACTTATAGAAAGAGGAACCAGATTTCCCTTGTGTTACTTACCATTAATATAAACAGCAGTTTTGTTTCTGTTATTTCCCCTTTCAACCTAGTGATAAAGTTTGCCACTGCTGCTCCCTGCACCCCACACAGGAAGAAAGACTTCCTTCCTTCATCTCTTGACTTTGCCCAGATCTATGAATAATCTTCCCTTTCTCGTGATCTCCGGATGCTCACCTTTTCTAAGTTTTTTTTTTTAACTCCCAAGAATTACCCCTCTTGCATACTTCCCCTCCTGACTGTCTGGTTTTCTCCATCTGGTATCAGCTTCCTCTTCTACCTCTGTAACAGTGGGCACTCTTTATAAGAGTTATTTTATTTAACTTTATTTATCTATTTTAATTTGACCAGAAAGGGACAGAGTGAGAGAGAGAGAAAGGGAAAGTGAGAGAAAGCAAACCTTCAGGTTGGGGACTCAAACTGTGGTCAGCCATGTGGGAGTCCAGTGCCCCTAATCACCACGCCACCTGCTGGCCCCAACAGTGGGCACTCTTTAAGTGGTTGCCTTGTTTTTGAATATCTGTGTGTTATACCTGAATGTTGGACTTCTTTCTCTTTACATTCCTTTTCTTTTTGGCTACATCAGCTGACATCTCTCTCGTTCTTTGTCATTTGTACAAACCCTTCTTCAGCATCCCTCCTACTTTTCATATTCTAGGTTATACTTTTGTAGACCATCACAAAAATCCATCTTCATTTGCAAGTTTCAAGCTGAACACATGACCTTCTGATGTTTTGCTCTTTTTTTTTTTTTTTTTAGTCTTTTTTCCCCTCTTTTTTATTTATTTAAATTTACTACAAGGCATATGTGCTTGAAAGAGAGAGAGAGACAGAATGCAAGATGTCACTTCCCACAGGGAATAGTCACACCACGATATCCCTTGTACTCCATTCTCCTGGGATTTTGAGCACATGTGTTGAAATTGTTTTTCCCTTAACATTTTGAATATATTTTCCCATTTTTTCCTTGCCTGCATTGTTTCTGATGAGAGGTCTGCTGTTAGCCTAATGGGATATCCTTTGTAGATAACTTGACGTTTCTCTCTTGTCAATTTTATATCTTGTCTTTGTCTGTGGTTTTGGTCAGTTTGGCTATGATGTGCCTTGGAGAAGATCTTCTTGGATTGATTCTCTTTGGGGTCCTTTGTATTTCTTGGGTCTGGATCTTTGAATGCCTCTCTAGGTTTGGAAATTTTTCTTGTAGGATTTCATGGAATAGATTATCAATGCCCTTATTAATCTCTTCACCTCCTGAGGTACCAATTATCTGGATGTTTGGATATTCAATGGTATCTAGTAGTTCTCATATATTATTCTCATTTGGGGGCTATTTTCTCTGTCTTTGTGGTAGATTTTTTTTTTCTAGGCTAGTGATTCTGTCTTTTAAATATGAGATTCGATCCGCTGTATAATCTAGTCTACTTTTAATATTTTTCAAAGGACGTTTTGATTTCCTGTATTATAGCCTCCATCTCTAACAGCTCCATTTGATTCTTCCTTATGGTCTGTATTTCCTCTTTCAGAAAGTGCAAGAACTTCCTCACCTCCTGGAAATTGTTGGCTCTTTTCTCCTGTGTTTTCTGGAATTTATTGTCTCTCTTCTCTTGCATCTCTGTTAGCTTTGTCACTATGAATATTCTAAATTCTTTATCTGACATTTCCATGAATTCCATTGTACTGTCTGTGAATGAAGAGGAGTTATTCTTTTCCTTTGGAGGAGATGTATTTTCTTGTTTTCTCATATTCCTTGTGCCCCTGCGATGATTTCTGGTCATCTCAATGGATTGTCCATTTTCTTCCTAATTCTTTTACCTTTTTTTTTTTGAGAGAGGTTTTTTGCTATAGGGCATGTGCGCTCACCAGACAGACAGAGACAGAGAGATAGAAAGTGAGAAATCACCCCCCAGGAGAGATGGCCACGCCACAATTCCTTCTCCTCCATTCTCCTCTTGGAATCTTGGGCATGCACACACATGCACCTGGCGTGAGTTTAAGTCACCGGGTCCAGGACTCGAACCATGGTCGACTACATGGGAGTCCAGCGACATAGTCATTATGCTAACTGCTGGTCCCCCTTCCTAATTCTTGAAGTTCAATCTGAGTGTTTAGAGGTGTACTGGAGGAGGTGATCTGCAGCAGTCTCTCATTTTTCACTCTTTGTGTGTCAGAGTCAGTGAGAACTGAGGAATATTCTGTCCCTAATAGTAATCAGATGTTTGGATACTGTTCACTTAGACCTGTCTAGACACTCAGTGTGTGGAGGCTGAGCACTCAAGGATAAAGCTAAAAGAAAAAAGAAAAGAGAAGAAGAGGAAAGAAAAAAAGAAAAAATAATAAAAATAAAGGAAGAAAAAAGATAATAAAAAAATGTATATTTTAATTTTAAAAGGCAGAAAATGAAAACCACCTGGTGCATGTGAAATATTGCAATATTTTACTGCTGGAGTTCAGTAGCCATCTCAAAATGGGCCTGGATTTGTGCCTCTCCTAAATGGACGACGATGGGGGAGGCATGAATTAGCAAGTTAAAGCAGGGGCTTGAGAGCCCAGAGAATACTTTACCTTAAAAATAAATAAATAAAAATTAAGAGACACAAAAACAGAGAGATGGACAGAAGGATACAGAGGTTTCCCTACCAATCTAGAAATTAATCTGGAGGGAGAAATCTCAACAGAAAATCTTCATTTTGAGTTCCTGAAGGCAATATTTCACAGCTGAAGTTCAGTAGCCATTTCAATGAAGGTTAGGTCTGTGTACTGCTGTTTTCCTTCCATTCTTGAAAAGTTTTTAAATATTCAATTCTTCCTTTCCCCTTCATTTAACACATTTAAGAACAGTCTTTAAACAAAAAAAAAAAAGCCTCTCAATTAACTTTCCCATTTTCTCTGTTACACAAGTAGAACCCATGTCTTCAAGCTGCCCCTCTTTGCTGAATGCTGTGTGTGTGTTTTAACTGGTAGATCAGCAGATTAATATCTGTAGGCATGATACATATATGATAAGGGTTAAATGAATGATATGTAGTATATATATATATATATATATATAATATATATATCAATATGTCAATTTCAAATCATTTTTATTAGTCCTTCTTATTTATCACACTTTTGTTAAATGTTGTCCTGTCTTTTCTTTCATAGTGTGACCCATTTATATAAGTCACCTAATTTTAAAAATTAACATAACTCTCATAGAACTCATAATCTTGATACCCAGTGTAGTTCCATTTCTGGTAGACCCCTTTGGTTGCTAGAAAAGGCCTTGTTTTGATTACAATATAATTTACATTTGTAAACCATCAGTAGCAAAATAAATTGCACATATGAAAATAAATTGCACATATGAATGTTTTCCTTTTTTCCCCCTCTCCACTCATTATCTTACCTGTTCAGTTTTCTCAGTTTTTTAATTTCATCAGAGTAGATTTTGTTTCCTTATTATATGAAATGAAGGTTATGATAGCTTCCCTCAGCACCAAGGACTTTTCTGTGTCACAAGCCTGTGTTTGTATGAAAACATTCACATTAAGACAATGCTTTCACTAGCTTACACATCAATTAAAAGGGACATAGGCTTCTTTAGAAATAGAGTGATCCTATAAGCACTGACAAATTTTATAAAAAAGTTGCATAAAACTAAGATGGAAGGCAAGAAATACTTAAAAGAGAAAGAAACCCAGGATTTCTTGAAATAGAGATATTTTCCCATTGATTTTTGGTGTTTGTTTGCTTGTATTTTTAAATCTGTCTTCTTTGGTGTCAGGCATTTTGTTGTCTACTTAACTCAGGTTTATTTATTTTACAAATATTTCCTAAAAGTTTACTGTGATACAGTGTATTGTGCTGGTACCCAGGGGATCTCAAAAGAAGAGCATCGAATTCATACCCCCAAAGAACTCACATTCTTATGAAGAAAATATATTTCTAAACAAATAATTGAAAAGCAATGTGGCTTATGTTCCTTTCTGAGGTACAGAATGGGCAATCTGGGAGCCAGTCCTGAGTAGCAGGCACCTAACTTCTGGAGTAATCCAGGGGTACTCCTTAGCACCGTACAGGGGACTCTTTGACCTGGGCCCAGCAGGAAAAATAAGGAGCTGGACAGGCAGTGTAAAGAAACATTTGCTCCTCCTTCAGTCCATCTAAACTAGGTTAAACTTGATGGGAAGAGTCAAGGAAGACCAAACAAAGAATTTTGTACCATAAGAACATTAAATGACAAAGGGAGTTCTGTATGGTGGCAAAAACAGAGGCTTGGTGGGGATTCAGTTAGAACATGAGACTACAATTGAGCTCCCTTATTTTGATATCTTTATTTCTTATCATTGATGGAATGTTA
Organism: Tupaia belangeri chinensis; assembly: GCF_000334495.1. Lineage (NCBI taxonomy): Eukaryota > Metazoa > Chordata > Mammalia > Scandentia > Tupaiidae > Tupaia > Tupaia belangeri. The sequence goes on along the minus strand of NW_006201718.1, from coordinate 276,090 downwards.
ATTATTTCACTTTTTTAAAAAATAAAAATGACAAAAATTCCTCATCATCTCACACTGCCAACATTGTGTGAAGAGAATGCCTTAGGGATTTCTTTCAGAGAAGTGGGTGAGGGACAGAGATAAATATGCACATAGATTTAGGGCACTTAATTGTTGGAACTTGTCCACAGAAAGGCTATTGGTTGCTTGTCCTTTTTCTTTAAGTGATTTCAATGAGTAAAATGATTTATGTTTTCATCCAATAATTGTTTAAATTTTTTTTTATTTTCCTTGAGGAGGATTAAAGGTATGTTCCTAATTGCTAGATAATATATTTTAAAAACTAGTCTAAATCTGTCTCTATGAGCTGAGTAGTTTCACCTTTAGAAGCTTGTTTTAGGATCTTGTGCCAGTCTGGTCCCTTCCAGGCCTGTTCAGACTAGAAATAACTGGCAAGGAATGTCTTTTTAAAAAACGTCTTGAGCAGGAACATCCCAGAAAATGTTCACCTCAATCTGCAAGTTGACTTACAGAGCAATTTACTAAATAGAGAAATGTGAGAATCAACTGACCATCAGCTGGTATGAATGTTTTTGGTCAATGTAGTCACAGGATCTCAGGTATGCAAGAGCTGGACTGGCTGCAACCACGTGCCTGGTTATGGAGATACCCTGGCTCAAGTGCTTTAACAACATAACAGAGAAGGAATCCAAGTTCAAAAGAATGTACTTTAATTAAACACCTGTATTTAGAGGGTTGGTTTTTCCTCCAGCATAATTTTATCCTGTGGGCTCAGTGGGTATACACTCGTGCATTTCTTTCCTTGTCTATAGTTAGAATTAATTAGACTTTTTGTTCTTAGCCATATGGGGAAAAGTTTTTTTAATTTTACAGCATTGAGTTATAATTGATAAACAAAGAACTGTATATATTTAATGTGGGCAGTTTGAGTTTGGGTATAAGCAAACACATGATACCATCACCATAATCAAGGTAATAGACATATCTAACACCTTCTGAAAGTTTCTTTGTGCCCCTTTGTTGTTGTTTTTGTTTTTTGTTTTGTTTTGTTTTGTTTTGTCTTGTGTGTGTGTGTGTGTGTGTGTGTGTGTGTGTGTGTGTGTGGTAAGAACACTTAACATGAGATCTACTGAATGGGAAGCAATTTTTGTTTACTTCTAAGACAAATTCTGATTTTTAGAATAGTGGGCTGGCTTGTATTTTGTCAAATCCATAAATATGTTTATGATGGAAGTTGGCTATATTCCTATTCAGTTATAGAAGGCTACTGCACATGCATTAGAATATGTGAAATGCCATGAGTGCAGATTGGGACACGTGGGCCAAACTTTGTGGGACTATAAAAAAAAAATCATGAAACTACATTTGAAAGTCCTTATTTAAACATGCATACATTCTTTCACTTGAGTTAAAAAAAAAAAAAAGACATTTGGACAACTTTGACCTAGTAAAGTTAGCATTCTGGCTATGTTGTAATATTATTTGGCCCTCTTCATTTACTTCCCCATATAGTCTTTGGGGTCAAAATTTCTTTCCCCAAACTCCAATTTCTAAAGTTAGAGATGCTTTTCAGAGGCAAAATAGAATTGCCCAGATAACCCTTTAAAGAAATAAGGTAATTATACCCTTCCATTAGTTGAATTGCCCACAAAACAGCATTTCTTTCATTTCTGGTGAAACTTTGATGTAATGCTATTTTATATCTCTCAACTTTAAACATCAGTGTGTGTTTTCTTCTTGGTTTAGTGGATAGTTCTCCCCTGTTCTTTCTCAGAAGTGAGAGCTCTTCAAATTCTAGGTTAAAATTTCAAGACATGGTCTTTACCCCAGTTCAGAATAGGCTTTCCAACAAGCAGGTGGCAAGCTTAACTTTTAATCAGTCTTATCTTTCCTTTTAAACTTTAAATCATACTTCAAATAAGTGGTCTTTAGCCAGAATGGATGAGATAATTTTGTTCATTGTTTTGTTTGTTTGTTTGTTTGCTTGCACTGTGAATGAGACTCCAGCAGTGAGTACCTTTATTACACTTCTATCACCTACTGCTAGGGTTTAGTTGTCTTCATTGTTAGAAAATAGAATCATGTTAATTCAACATTTCTAGTTTAATCCCATTTCTTTTCCTTGACTGTTATCTATACATTTAGAAAATGTTGTCATGATTAATATTTTATGCTGTAGTATACTCTCTATATTCTATTGTCTATGTGTTTAATAAAGTTTAAAAATGTATATTATTGGTTAGTGTTCAGCACTAATCTAATAATGATCTTTAATAAAATTTTATTTATAAACATTCCTATTTGTATTATCTAGGTAAATTTAAAAGAATGGGGGAGGGAGAGGAAGGCCACTTTAAATTTAGTAAGATTTGGAGGATAGATGGTAAGCTTTAAGAATTTTTCTAATCTAGGGGCCAGCAGGTGGCGTGGTGGCTAAAGGCACTGGACTCCCACATGGCCAACTACAGTTGAAGTACCAGACCTGGTGGCTTGCTTTCTTTTCTCACTTTGCCTCTCTCTCTCTGTCTCTCTTTCAACAAATTAGTACATAATAATAATAAATGAAATAATATTTTTAAAAAGCATTTTTCTAATCTAATTATGAATCTAGATTTATGAAAAATAATCCTTTGGGCTTTGGCACTGAAACTAACCAAACCAAATTTTTCTCTCACTTTATTAGTCTTATTAATAAAAGTAGAGTTACGAACAGTTAGTTTTAGTGGTTTCTGAAATGTAAGTTTGTGTGTTCTGTAAGTGCTTTATATTCCATTAGTGTAAGTTTCAACTAAACCTGTATAAATGGTTTTTTGTCCCCACCAGTATATATGCTCTGGTTTGTAGGCAGTGCCAAAAAAAAAATACTTCATAGATTGATTTGGTTTTAATTTACTTAATAAGAAAAAACTAGCAATCAAACAAAAACCTATTTCACCTTGTAAATTCCACTTTGATCTGCCCCCCCCCACACGAGTTAATAATACTAGTAATGCACTATCATTATAATTTGGCAAGTGGGTTGGCTCTTAAAATTAGGCATCTGTGATTAAATAATTAAATCATTCTCTACATATGTATATACTTAAAGCTTCATCAAAGCTGGTTATCTTTCTTATAACAAACACATTTCTTAAAATGCTAGTTTTCTTGTGAATAAATATTTGAATGTTATTCTGTGATCCAGCTGCTTGTCCAGTCAGATTATGATAATTTAAAGTTCTGAGTGTATGGACCAGTTGGTGGTGCATTGATAATACAACTAGTGTCACATGGGGAAGGTCCTATTTTCACATCCTGGGACCTCTTTGAGCATGCTGGTATGTGTGTGTGATCTGGGCTGGCTGAGACTGGGGATGGATGGTAGCATGAGGATCCTATTGGGGGTCTGACTCTTTGTCTCTCTCTCTGTGAAGAATTTAGTGGACTTTAAAAAAAAGTGTTCTAATATAGCCCTTATTCCAATTGATGGTAACTTTCCTAAATATTTTCTAAGTGATAGCCAAAGCATTTTAAGTTTAAGAAGGTACACTTGTAAAATGTATGTACGTAGAGCAAAGTAGCATAATCATTTATATTCTAGAATAATCCTAAAAATATAAAGCAATAATTACCCATGGCATTCATGTGCTAATATAAGAATGCCTTGTCCAAGAGTTCAGGCTTTTTCCTGCTTTGGTTCTTTTGTTCTGACTCTTGCCTCTCCCTCTGGTGTCCTTTCCCACCCTAGTTATGTGCATGATTCTTCTCCCTCAGAAATCTGTTCAGATGTTAGGTCCTCAGTGAGGCTTTCCCTAGCAACCTTATTGAAAATAGCATTCCTCTTAAATATTTTACTTGTCTGTAAAATGACTGTGTATATACATATTGGTTCTTTTTTTTTCTTTTCTCTTTATTTATTTTTTTCATTTCATTTACTTCCATACATTCAATCACATTATTATTTGTCTTACAAAATGGATATTTCAACAGGTGAACATTTCTCCCTAGTACTATTGATAAAACTGTGAAATATCTTCAACAGATAATACCACATCTCTTTGTGCCATTAATGCTTTGTCTCCCTGTCCCTCCCCCAAATGTCCTTCCTCAGACCCTCCTCTTTCACACACACTATATCTGGTATTTACATCTATATACTGCGTTTCTATATCCTTTAGGCAATTAGTTTCAGTCATAGAGTGCAGACACTCGGTATATATGAAGTGGGGACATACAATACCTCTCTTTCATAGCCTGGCTTGCTTCACTCAGCAGTAAGTCTTCCATATTAATTCACTTCCTGTCAAAAGCCAGGGTTTTGTTGTTTTTTATGGATGAATAGTATTCCATTGAGTATATGTGCCACAGTTTTTCTAACCATTCATCAGTTCGTGGGCATTTGGGTTGTTTCTATGACTTAACCTGTCTTTCCTTACTAACCTCACTATAAATTTTTTCAGAGAGAGATTTTTTTTTTTTTTTTTTGCTATAGGGTCCATGTGTTTGTGGGAGAAACAGAGAGAGTGAGAGAGACAGAAAGCGAGAAGTCACCCCCCAGGGGAGATGGCCATGCTGCAATCCCTTCTCCTCCACTCTTCCTCTCCGGATCTTGGGCATGCATGCATAAGTACCCAGCTTGAGTTTTTGTTTTTGTTTTTTGGGTTTTTTTTGGGAGAGATTTTCACTGTAGGGCGCATGCGCTCGCCAGACAGATAGAGAGAGACATAGAGACAGAAAGCGAGAAATCACCCCCCAGGGGGGATGGTCACACCGCAATCCCTTCTCCTCCATTCTCCTCTCGGGATCTTGGGCACGCACGCACACGCGCCTGGCGTGAGTTTTAAGCCACCGGGTCCGGGACACGAACCGCGGTTGACTACGTGGGAGTCCAGCGACATAGCCATTACGCTAACTGCTGGTTCCCTACCCAGCTTGAGTTTTAAGCTGCCGGGTCCAGGACTAGAATCACAGTCGACTACATAGGAGTCCAGCAACATAATCATTACACCATCTGCAGGTCCTGAAATCTTAGACTCTTAAGTTCCATGAGTTTAGTGACTTTGTTTAGTGTTGTATCCCCATTGCTTGGAATAAAGTACGGAGAAAGCAGTCAGTAAACATTTCTGGGATGGATAAATAATCAAATGCATCAATAAGGGAGGACATCTGTCTTGTAACTTATATGGGAAGAAAGCTTGGAACTGAGACACTGAGCTGCTGCTTGGGATACTTTGTAACATACATTTTCTGCAGTTTTCTTTGGTCTTTTAGGCATTTGGTAGAAATAACTGTATCACCCTTAATTTATAGAAGGAAGCAGTTGTTTTTAACTGCAGTTTATTTTATATATGCACATCATTGCTGGATGATCCAAGTAAAAGTGGCACAAATCAACAAAGGTGTTCTAAGGCCACAGTGAAATGGTCAATTGTTCTTTTCTTTTGGTTTGTTTGATTTTCTTTTATATATGTTTATATTTTACTGGAAAACATAAAATAATCAGTTGGGTTTTTCTGTTTTTTGTTTGTTCGTTTGTTTGCTGATGGATATCTGCCATTTTAGTCAATCAGTATTTGTTGAGTAAGTAAATAAATATAGAAGCTGTTTGAAAGTACATACATGTGATTATTATCAAAATATCAATTCATGACCCAACGAAAATAAGCAATTAAAATCTTTTGAGATTGATTCCACCTTAGTTCCCAGAATTGACATCTTTTCTTTCCTTCCACAGACCTCCTCTCCAGAAAGCTACAGATCATTGTCCAGCTGCCGGAAGGTATAGGTACCCTCAATGGCTCAGTAGCCAGTGTAGATCCTGTCTTTTGTAATCAGCAGCTACATCTGGCTACTGGGTCTCTGATGGTATCTTCTAACTTCTATTATAGTGTTCCGAGCAAAGTTATTGGCATTTCTTAATAATAAAGCTTTACCTTGAATTTCTCACACACAGACACATACACAGTCAAGTTTTAAGATGTTAAGTCCTCCATTATTAGCTCAGGTATGGGAACCCTGAAAGTTTTATGAATGATAAGATTCAGTACCATAAAAGGGAGGATTCTAGATGTTTTATTCATGTATCATTTTTGTTTTTCCATCTCTTCTATGGAAGATAGCATTTGGTACCTATCTATGTACTTGTATAACTATTCATACATCCATTAATTTATCCATCTACCTATCTTTTTCATCTTTTTGACTTTTAGATGGCATTTTCAAAATAACATGGTGATGAAATAGTGACAACCTGATGAGACAGTAGTTACAGAAATTTTATTTTCAATAGATAAGTCCTAGTAATTCTGACCTGCAGTTTTCTTTTCCCTGTGATAGAAAAGACAAATATCAATTTTGAAATCTTGAATGCAGCAGGCAGTTGTGTTGAAATAGTATTTGGGGATGACTTACAGCCTGAATATCCAGGTCTAGGGCATGAACCTGGCATACAATGTAGATTTCTGTGTTTGTTGGGCAACAGCTACATTGTCTGCTGGGTTTCAGGCTACCTGGAAACACATTCTCAGTTGGCCTTCTCATCAATACTTCACCTATAATGTTTCTGAATAACTGTTTGCCACAATGCATAAACCTGTGGAGTTTATCATTGGACAGAGTGCAGAGAAAAGGACTCCATGAAAGCTGATCATCTTAGCAAAGAGTGGTTTCATTATTTCACCCAAATGATCTTAGACAACAGCCGAGTAAACCAAGTGAACCGGAGACAAGATGCAGTGCCATCCTTCCTTCTCCTTGCCTCAACACTCAAAAGATTGATCACTTACATATCATTGTTATTTTGTTTATATTTGTAGTTATCAAAAGGTATACCCTCCATAGGCCTAATCATACTCCCCTGCTACTTACCATTCCTCCTCATTTTGGCTTCTCATTGGCCTGCAGGAACATGGTTTTATTTTATTTTATTTTATTTGCTTCCTTTATCACAGCTCCAGAACTTTTTTTCTTTTTTTACATTTTGGCTATAGAGCATGTATACTTGCCAGAGAAAGACAGAGACAGCGAGAGAGAAGTGAGAAATCACCCTCCCAAAGAGGATGGTCACACCACAATCCCTTCTTCGTTCTCCTCTCAAGATTCTAGGCACAGGTGCCCAGCATGATTTTCAGGCTGCCAGGTCCAGGACTCAAATCACTGTCAGCCATGTGGGAGTCCGGCCTCTTTACCACCATGCTGCCTGCTGTCCCCATCCCATAACTTTTAAGAAAGTTTATTTACTTATTCTGTGAATCAGAGAGCATCCCTGACAGAGTTGACATTGTGGTCCACTTCTAGCTTCAGCCTGCCCATATCATAGGCACAGACATGCTTGGATGATATATTGTGGGAGGTCTTCAGATTCCAACTGTTAATCCTCCCATATTGTTTAGCCTTCCAGAGCATCATGTTTAACCACATCACCATTATTTGGTCTAGATCCCCATAACTTTTATCAATGATTTTTAGTTTCACCAGAATTTCTCACTTGCCCTCAAATCCATCGTTTATTCTTTGAAAGTAAACCCTAGAATATATGAAACCAGGAGAAGCAGTTTTCTTTTAGAATAACAGAAATTGTAAGATAAAACACTAATGCAGGAGAAAAGGACGAAAGGATGGAAGTCATTTCTGTTAAAGATAAGTTGCACAGTATGTTTTGTTTGCCTGCTTTTGGTAAATTACTGATCTAAGCACTTTTTCAAAAGCTATCAATTTAGATTTAAATTCTCAATAATAAAGGAATAAAACATTTAAGGGAGGATTTATTAACTCTTTGTTATAGTTACTCGAGATTTTTAGTAAGAAATAATGTATTTTAAATTAATATGGATTAATATTTAAAGTAGAAAATGAACATAAGGAATGCAAGTATGAATGTCTGCATGTAATAATTGATTATAGTGACATAATATGTTTTTGTCATCCCATATTGAATTCAGTAAAAATAAAGCTAATGACTTTATGCTTGTAAAATGTTGCACTGTTCTGTGTGTGTGAATCTTTTGCCTTCCTATCCACAAATTAGTTTCATCATCTATTCTGAGCCACTGATCTTTGTGCAGTGGGAAGAATAAGTCACTGCACTTGAGGTGTTTGACAGCCTTGGAAGAGTGATAAATAGCTCTGTGCAACATGGCTATATTTAATAAATCATAATTATTTAAGGGACAGTTTCCCTTCTCTCACATCTGTTCTCTCATACTACTGATGTTTTTAAAACCCTTTGCCTATCATTAAGTGGGAAATATTGACAGTGATGCCAAGTGAGAAGTATTCCTTAGATCCATCATCGTGTTTTCCTTTCTCAAGTCTGATGTGCCAATATTGGATTGATCCCTGAGGCAAGGTTGAAGGCTGTGAGATTATAAGAAATAAATATTTGGTCTTCTTCCCTAGGTTCTGGCATAGAGCTCCTAAACCCCCTGTAATTTCTTGAATGATGGAGTGATGAGAGAATCTGTTGTTGTCCTATTTGGTTTTAGTCTCCAGTTCCTGGCATGAGAGCTTCTGAGGCCCTTAGATTCTCCATGGTGATTGAGTGTTGATAAACTCATGAGATGACAGGTGCCTGCCTGGTAGCCCATAACTCGAGGATCAGGGCTGATCACCAGAAATACCAAGCCATGAATAGAGGATGGGAACTTTAAACCACATCCCCTGACTTCTGAAAGCTGAGAAGACTAATCATCATGTGAATCTATTTGTACTGCTATAACAGAACACCTGGGACTGGATAATTAATAAAGAACAATAGTTTATTCTCTGGCAACTAGGAAGTCCAAGATCAATGTGCCAGCATTTGGTCTCTGGTAAAGGGCTTCTTGCCGCATCCTCGCATGGTGAAATGCAAATAGAGACAAACTATGTTCTCACATAGAAGAACAAAAGGGAGAGAACCCACTCTTTTAAAAGTTTTTATAAGGGCTCTAATTTCTTAAGCGTGGATTCCTCATGACTTAATCACATCCTAAAGGCCCAACTTAATACTGTTACACTGGCAATTAAGTTTCAACATACGAATTTTGGGATACACAGTCAAACCATAACATTTTGCTCCTTTCACCAAAATTCATGTCCTCACATGTGAAAATAGATTCCTTCTATCCTAAGAGCCTCCCAAGTATAGCATATTTCAGCATCAGTTTAAAAATTAAATCCAGAGTCAGTCAGATGTAGGTGAGACTCAAGGTAAGATTCATTCAGAGGCAAATTGCTTTCCATCTATGAGCTTGTAAGATGAAACAAATTATAATTTACGTTATACTTCCAAAATGCAATGGTGGGATGGTCTTTCCCATTCTAAAAGGGAAAATAAACAAGTCTTAAGTCCAGAACCCAAGGCTACAGCATTAATTTTTAAGGCTCAAGAGTAATTTTGCAACTATGTCCCACCTTCCAGGACTAGTTGGGTGCCAGCTGGGCCCCAAAGGCTTCAGGCAGCCACACACCCATGGCTTTGCTGGGGCCAGCCAACAGTAGCTATTATGAGTTGAGATACGGTTCCTGTACCTCTCCCAGTCTGGGATTGTAGTCCAGTGGCTCTATAGTTCTGGGGTCTCAGGAGCAGGCCTTGTCACCATGGCTCCACTAGGTAGTACCCTAATGAACATTGGCCTGGAGACCCTAAGACACTCTTGGAAATCTAGATGGAGTTAACTATACCTTCATAGATTGTGTACCGTGCCTGACTGCAGTTTCTATCAAGTGGACACCTCTGAGGTTTAGGTCCTGTACCTACTGGAGCAGTGATGATAGCTGTACTTGAACCTGCTTGAGTCACACATGGGGTGGCTGAGGAAACATTGCACTAGAATGCATGGAGCAGAGACTTGAGGTGGCACTGGGCAATGAATGCTGAGATTCCAGAGGTACCCCAGGTCCCTTTTGACATACTTCTGTCCCCAAAGACTTGACACTCTGGGGCTATAATGAGAAGGGCAACACTGATAATTTCGGAAGTAAATTCCTTTGGAGTCTTCATGAATAGCATCTGGCTTCCTCCTATTCACGCTAACCTTACCAAGCAGTTGCTTGGCCACACCTTTGTTTTCTCCCAAACACTTTTTTTTAATGTTTTATTTATTTATTTATTTTACATTTTTTAATACATTCAATCACATTATTTAGCTTTTACAACCAGGCAAGGCCGAGAATTTTCCAAATCCTTAAGTATAGGAGCCAGCAGATGGCATAGTGGTTAAGGTGCTGGACCATAGTTCAACTCCAGGACCTGACATCCTGAAACTCATGCCAGGTGCATGTGTGCATGTGCCCAAAATCCCAGGAGGAGAGTAGAGAAGGGATTGCAGCAAGGCCATCTCTTTGAGGGGTGATTTCTTGCTTTCTGTCTGTCTCTGGTGAGCATACATGCCCTATAGCAAAAATCTCTCAAAAAAATTCAGTATAAATATTATTTTTAATTTGTCTCTTCTCACCTTTTTTTATTAACAGTGAAGAGAAGCCATGCAGAACCCTAAACACTGCTTAGAGATTCTTCCCACTAAATATCCTAATCACTCTTAAATTATGTCTTCTAGAAAATACTAGGACATGGATGCAATTCAGCCAAGCTTTTGCCACTTTGTAATATGGCCTTTTCTCCAGTTTCCAATAGAGTATTCGTCACTATATATGACCTTATCTAAATGGCCTTTATGGTCCTTATTTCTACCAGCATTCTGATCACAACCACTTAGATAATCTCTAAGACAGGCTCTCTAAGCTCTCCCCTTCCGTGTCCTTGCCAGAAACGCCTTTAATGCTCCATTCTCGGCAATGTAGGCATTTTATAGCTTGCTCCTCCAAAACTGTCCCAGTTTCTACCTATTACCCAATTCCAAAGCCAATTCTACATTGTTAGGTATTTGTTATAACACCGCCCCACTTCTCTGGTGCCCATTTCTGCCTTAGTCCATTTATACTACTATAATAAAGTACCCGAGACCCAGTAATTTATAAAGAACAGTTTGGGAACTTGGGCAGTTTAAGATCAGAGATCTGGCATTTGTATTTCTTGCTGCATCTGCATGTGATGGAAGGGCAAAAAGAAAACAAACACTCCTCTGGTGAAACAGTAGAAGAAATGGAATCCACTGCTCGAGCATGTTTATAACGGCCCATGAGGGTGGCTCCTTCATGATTTAATTGCCTCTTAAAAGCCCTACCTTTTCATACTATTACATTGGTGATTTAGTTTCAACATATGAATTTTAGGGGGCACATTCAGACCACAGCAGTCACCCATGGTCATTGACTTAATCAGCTATATGTATGTAATGAAATTTAAAATCCCCCAAACCGTAAAGTTCAGATAGTTTCTGGGTTGGCAAGTACATGGAGGTGCTCAGAGAGTGGTATGCCTGAAGTGAGTAAGGAAACTCTGTTCCCTTTCTCACACACCTTGCCCTATACATATATTTAGCTATTCCTGACTTGTATCCTTTGTAGTAAGCTAGTAATAGTAAACTTTTCCTGAGTTCTGTGTTTGTAGGAAGTCCTGGTTTATAGTCAGTCAAAAGGTCAAGTGGCCCAGGACTTGCAATTGGCACTGTAAGTCAGAACAGTTTCGGGACCAGCAGTCAGCGTAATGGCTATGTCGCTGGACTCCCAGGTAGTCAACCACGGTTCGAGTCCTGGACCCGGCAGCTTAAACTCATGCTGGGTGCATGTGCGTGCGTGTCCAAGATTCCAAGAGCAGAATGGAGGAGAAGGGATTGCGGCTTGGTCATCCCCTCTGGGGGGTGATTTCTCACTTTCTGTCTCTCTGTCTCTGTCTTTCTCGTGAGCGCACGCGCCCTATAGCAAAAACCTCTCCCACAAAAAAAGAACAATTTCATGGGGTGGGGTCCTTATGTGATCTGTTGCTAACTCCAGGTTTAGGTGTCAGAACTGAATTGGATTATTAGCACCCAGCTGGTGTCAGAATTTGTTGGCACAGGAAAAACTCTACATTATTTGGTGCCAGAAGTATTCTCGGTGAAAACAAGACAGAAAGATGCAAATGGCCAGAGGCTTGTTTTCTCACTTTTTCCTCAACTTTTTCCTTTCATTCTATGGGACTCAGGGAGGGATGGACTTTAGTTTGTTGGCTTTTACTGGAAAATGTACAGCAACCTGGTGTTCTCTCTTTCTCCCCCCTTTCTCTCTCTCTCTCTCTCCCCACAGCCTTCCATTTTGAAATTATTTTCAAACTTTAAAAATATGAAGAAATAATGAAGACAGTGCTGGTGGAAATTTAAAATGGAGCAGCTGCTTATGAAAAGTCAGTCCCTCAAAAAGTTGATTACTGAAGGCCAGCAGATGACATGGTGATTAAGGTGGCAGAATCCCACTAAGCTGACAACATGGCTTTAGTCCTGGACCAGCAGCATGCCCAAAATCCTGAAAGGAGGAGATGGAGGAAAAGGGGTTGTGGCATGATCCTTCCTCATGGGGGTACTTTATCATTCCCCTCCCCAACCCCCGTTTGTCTCCAGTAAGCACATGTACCCTCTGGAAAATTAAAAATTAAATGCACATACATGCATATTCCTATTCACAAACAGCACAAGTGCCATCATCTGAAGAATGATAAAATATGTTATATCTATAAAGTGAAATATACATCCATAAAAGGAATGGAATACTGGCTCATGCTACGATGTGGATGAACCCGAAAAACATGATGCTAACTGAAAGAAGCTAGTCACAGAAGTCCACATATTGTATTATTCCATTTATATGAAATGTCCAGAATAGGCAACTCTTTAGAGTCAGTAGTTGAGAGGTTGACAGGGCCTAGGGGTAGAAGAGTGACTACTAACTAATGGGTTTCTCTTTGAGGTGAGGAAAATGTTGTTGAATTCATATTCTGATGATGATAGCACAATTTTGTGAATATACTAAAAACCATTAAATTGTATACTACAAACAGATGCATTTCACAGTGTGTGAATTTTATCTTTTTTTTTTAAGAAAAATATTATTATTATTTAATTTGACCAGAGAGAGAGAGAGAAGGGGAAAGTGAGAAAGCAAGCCGCCAGTTCCAGAACTCAAACCATGGTTGGCCATGTAGGAGTCCAGCATCTCAACCACCACACCACCGGCTGGCCCCATGAATGATATCTTAAAAATAATGTCAAGATTGCCCACATACTTTTCATCAACTTTCTGGGTGTTAATATCTTAGGTATCTATAATTATAAAAATCAGTAAATTAATGTTGATATGATACGATACTAAAAGCTAGTTCTTATTCAGATTTCACCTTGTCTCACTATTGTCCTATTTCCGGTTTAAGAGCCAATCTATGATCCCCATATAGTTGTCATGTCTCTAGTCCCCTTTACTCTAGAACCGTTTTTTAGTCTTCCTTTACTTTTTATGACTTTCACACATTTGAAAAGTACAGGTCAGTTATCTTGCAAATGTCCCTTAATTTGGACTTCTCTCATTGTTTCTTCTGCTTATATTTGTGTTGCACATGTTTGTCAAGAATACTGCAGAAGTTATGTGTCATTAGTGCATCTTATCAGGAGACACACTATGTCAATTTTTCTCACTGGTAATGCTAACTTTCATCATTTGGTTAAGTTGTTGTCTGTTCATACTTTTTTCATTTATAAAAATTTTCCTTTTCTCACCATTCTGTACTTCTATTTTCCCTCAAATCCCACACATAGACAACTATGTTTAATATGTATCATTTAAGTTCCATATATTCTTGGAACCAGCAGTTAACGTAATGGCTATGTTGCTGGACTCCCACGTAGTCGATCGTGGTTCGAGTCCCGGACCCGGTGGCTTAAACTCACGCCGGGAGCGTGTGTGTGCATGCCCAAGATCCTGAGAGGAGAATGAAGGAGAAGGGATTGCGGCGTGGCCATCCCCTCTGGGGGAGTGATTTCTCGCTTTCTATCTCTCTGTCTCTCTCTGTCTGTCTGGCGAGCACACGCACTCTATAGTAAAAACCTCTCCAAAAAGAAAAAAAAAATGAAATAATGGCAATATCATGATGACTTTTACAATTACAGCTTAGCTTTGTGGGCTGACCTCATGGCCTAGTGGTTAAGGAAGTAGGATCCCACATGGTTGACTGTGTGGTTCAAATCCCAGCCCTTGTGGCTTGAAAATCACTCTAGGTATGTGTGCCCAAAATCTTGATAGGATGTAGAACTGGAAGAAAAAGGATTTTGGCATGACCATGCCCCATTGGGGTGTTTTCTCTATCTCCCTCTTTGTCTGTCTGTCTGGCAAACACACCAGATCCCTGAAAAATTAAAAAAGAAATGATAGGTCTTCTGGTTAAGTAAGTTTCTGTAAGTGGAATTATATAATATGTCATCTTTTGCATTTGCCTTAGCTCAAAGAATATTTGCAAGATTTGTCTACATCATGTGTATCTGTAGTTTATTCATTTTCATTCCTGCAATTTAATCCATGTTAGCAAACATTTCATTGTTTCCAGTTGTGTAGTTCTGTTTGTTTTTGTTTTGTTTTTAGTTTTGCTATTGGGAGTGTGCACTTGCCAGAGAGAGACAAAGAAAGAAAGAGGGAAAGTGAGAAATCACCCTCTGGGGGGTATGGCCATGCCACAGTCCCTTCTCCTCCATTCTTATCTCAGAATTTTGGGCACAAACACACACACTTGCCTGGTGTGATTTTCAAGACTCCAGGCCCTGGACTTGAACAGCACAGTTAGCCATGTGGGATCCAGTTGCCTTAACCTCCACACCATCTGCTGCCCTTCCAGTTGTGTACTTTTATGAATTATCTTGCTATTAATAGTCTTTCACTTATAGCCTGATGGCACATGTCCACTCATTTTTTTTTTCAGGTATGCACCTAGAAGTAGAAATGTTGGGTCACAGCAAATGGTTAATTCAGCATTAGTAGATAATGTCAAGTAGTTTTATTAACATCCCACCAACTCTGTATGGGAATTATTGTGGCTTCACATCCTCACCAACATTTAGTATTGTACAATTTTTAGAAATTTTTTTTAGTTTTATTACCATAGGGTGCCTGTGCTTGCCAGAGAGAGAAGGAAAGTGAGAAATCACCCTTCCCCCCAGGCAGGATGACCATGCCACAATCCTTCCTCTTCCATTCTCCTCTCTGTATTTTTGGCAGGTACACACATGCACTCAGTGTGAGTTTTGAGTGGCCAGATCCAGGACTTGAACTGTGATCAACCATGTAGGAGTCCAGTGCCTTAATCACCACATCACCTACTTACCCCAACTCTTTTGTGCTAGGTATGTGGTAACATCTTATGTTGTATTTAATTTAATGACTAATGAGGCTTTTTAGTTATCGGTCATTAGATATACACTTTTGTGATTTGCCTGTTCAACTGTCTTGCCCATTTTTTATTGGGTTGGGTTGCTAGTTAACTTGCAGGATTTATTCATATATTTTGAATATAAGCTAGCCGTTTGTTATTTTATTGTTATTGTTATTGTTATTTTCTCAATGGTTTCAATTATCAAAAATTTTAAATGTTAGTGTAATCTTCTCTATCAAACTTGGTTTTAATAATAATTGCTATTTTTAAGTGCCCTGTTAAATCATCCCATACTCAAAAAATTTTATTCTTTTGCCTTTTACATTTAAATCTAAAATTTTCCTGGGCTTGAATTTTGTAAATGGGATATACTAGACATAAAATTTCATTTTTTAATATAAGAAGTTACAATTTATTCAACATTGTTGAAAAGACTCTCTCTACTGTTCTGCAATACAACTTATATAATAAAACAAATATTCATGGATGTGAATATTTCTGGCGTATCTATTTGATTTTATTGGTCTATTTGAGTATTCTTGTGCCAATACCACACTGTCTTTTTTTTTTTTTTGGAGAGATTTTCACTGTAGGGCGCGTGCGCTCGCCAGACAGACACAGAGAGAGAGAGAGACATAGAGACAGAAAGCGAGAAATCACCCCCCAGGGGGGATGGTCACGCCGCAATCCCTTCTCCTCCATTCTCCTCTCGGGATCTTGGGCACGCACGCACACGCGCCCGGCGTGAGTTTTAAGCCACCGGGTCCGGGACACGAACCACAGTCGACTACGTGGGAGTCCAGCGACATAGCCATTACGCTAACTGCTGGTTCCCCACACTGTCTTTTTCACCATAGTTATTAAAGCATAAAGTCTGATATCCACTAGAGTCGTTACTCTTTGATATTGCTTTTTATATTTTAGGCCTTTTGCATATGTGTTAGAAATTTTAGAATTTGGGGGTGGTATGGTGGTTAAGGCTCTGGACTCCCCACATGGCTGACCATGGTTTGAGTCTTGGACCTGGTGGCTTGCTTTCTCATTTTCCTCATCTCTCTCTATCTCTCTCTGGTGAGCACAAGTGCCCTATATAAAAATTAAAAAAAAAATACAATGAAATAAGTAATTCTTTAAAAAGAGAAATTTTAGAATTCATTGTCAGTTTTGACAAAAAAGTTAAGATTTTATTAACTATAGTTAACTAGTATTAGGAGAATTGATACTTATATTTTACTGAGTCCTCTGATACAAAATTAGTGGTATTTCTCCATTAGTTTAAGCATCTAATTTCTCAGTATTGAATAGTTTTCTGCATTGAGTTCTTGTGTTACATACATTAGACTCAGTCGTAGGTATTTGATCTTTTGTGATACTATTATAAGTGGTGTCTTAACATTTCATTTTGTAGTGGGTTGTTCTGGCACATAAAAATAGTCTTTATTTAAAAGTTTTTGGTATAGGACATGTGCACTCTCTGGAGGAAAAGAGAGGGAGAGAGAAAGCATCCCCAGGGAAGATGGCCGTGCCACAGTTTCCTCTCCTCCATTCTCCTTTTAAGATTTTGGGCACACATGCACATGCCCACAGTGATTTTTTAAGCCTCCAGGTCTGGAACTCAAACTGCACAACCATGTGGGATCCAGTGCCTTAACTACCATGTCCCCTGCTGGGCCTGTGTAGTTGTTTTTTTGACTTTGTATTTAGCAATTTTGCTAAACGTATTTGTTAATTCTAAGAGTAACTATAGATTCTTTTGGACTTTTCTATGTATATAAATATATCTGTAAATAAGTTTTCTTTATTCCTATCTAATCTTTGATAGTTCTTATTTATTTTTATTTTATTTCACATCACTCCTTTATTATATAATCTAAAAACAAGGACTCTGTACAATTATGTTATGTTCAAAATTAATACTGGGTCCACATCGGCAGGACCGCACAACTGGAACATAATTAGAAATCAGACACAGTATGGAACCAGCAGGTGGTGTGGTGGTTAAGGACACTCCCACATGGCTGACCATGGTCCAAGTTTTGGACCCAGTGACTTGTTTTCTCACTTCCTCCCCCACCCCCACCCCCCTCTGTGTTTCTCTCTGGTCTAATGAGTGAATGAATAAATAAAATAATTCTTTTTTTTTAAAAAAGAGTTAAAAGAAATCAGATACAGTGAAAGATACTTGGACACAATCAAAAGGCATTTTCTGCCACAAAGCAAGGTGAGAGAGGAATTCTAAAATACACAGCAAGTTGAACCCCTGCCTTTTAGAAGTCCAAGAGCTTATCCCATATTTGTATGAAGAATGGCTTATTTTCTGATGACTACAGGTGGGACTATTTCAGTCACCACCTGAAACTCCAGAAGAGTTTTTTTTTATTGTACTAAATATACAATTTTTTGTAAAAGTAAATGAAACACCTGAATTCAGGATTGATCCCAGCCTTCTGGGGACAACTCTTTTGGGTCAGGAAGGAAATCATTCTTTGTTTTATTTATTTATTTTTTAGTTACCATGCAGGTTATATCATCTTCCACTGGGATGTCTAGAGCCCCCCAGTCAGTGATCTTTCTACAGGAGTGTACAGGACTGGCCCTGGGGAACACAAATAGACTCTCTCACTTGTTCTCCTCATTGGTCATGCCTTAACATGGTTCCTCTCCAACCCTACTTAAGAATGTCCTTCATAAACAAAGCACTAGTAAAAACCCAAGTGACTATCTCTCAACTCTTAAACAAGAATAACCTTCCTTAAGCTTGGACGGAGAACCTATACTCTAGAGATGCCATTCTAGACTCTTTGAAGGGAGTGGATGCAGAAGACAAAGTGGGTAATGAAAATAAAAGCACTTGTCCCCATCTGTACCTTCAATTTCAGATGCCTTCAGCTGTGGTGAGATATGTGCAGGGAAGCATTGCAAGAGGGTGGGCAGGGAGAAGACTCCTTGGGACAGTAGTTTGCTTGTTCACCTTCTCTTCTTAGCCTTGCCCTGGGCAGCCATGGACTTCCACGACTTTATGCACTCTGTCTCTTCATCCCCTAGAAATGCATGGACTTGATGGGTTTCAAGTTCTTGTCCAATGCAAAGACAACAGTGATGCCAGTCAGCAAGTCCAGCTCCAAATAGCCTCTTCAGAGACATTCTCCAGATGCTTGACAATGCCTTGAAAGCTGTTGTCATGGGATGAATCAACACCCCTTTCCCCTTCTTGATCTGGGGAACTATTTCTTCATTCCATAAAGGCAAAGCTGTGGCAATCATGTCCTTTAGACTCTCACTGGAGGGAAGCTGATCTTCAGTAAGGTCTGCACACCTGTGACTTGACTGCTGTTGCTGTAGAAGGGATAGTTGAGCTCCACCAGGAGTGATAGAACATCATAGGAGCACCTCCAGATCTTTTCCTAGGCCTCACCATGCTTGGAAGCAGTTTTTGCTTTATTAAAATCAATGAGGGGACCAGCAAGTGGCATGGTAGTTAAGGCACTGGACACTCCCACATGGCCGACCATGGTTCAAGGCCTAGACCTGGTGGCTTGCTTTCTCACTTTCCCTCTCTCTTTGTCTCTCTCTGGTCAAAATAAAATAAATGAATGAATAAATAAATTTTTTTAAAAAGCCAATGAGACCCCCATAGTACCGCTCATTGTGCTGCCAAGTGCTCACTGTTGGCAGTCACATCTGGTCAATGGCACTGTCCAGAAGGTTCAGATTGCTCTTTTCTGCAAAGAGGTTAATCAAATGTCAAATTCGTAGCCAGTATCTTGCAGTGCCAACCTGCCATGTTTTGCCGCCTCTGGGCATGCCTAAATCAGGTGTATGTCGCAAAAGCCCCAGAAACAGTTCATGTTTCAAGCATGCTCGCTGTGCCAGATGAGCACTGGTTTTTAGGCAACCATAGTGGTGGGATACTGGGAGCATATGAATATGAAATGTTCAGCTTTTTGAGCCAGCTATCTTTCCCTTGGCATAATGTTTTTGTTGTTGTTTTGCTTTGTTTTGTTTTCAGATTTTTGACATAGGGTGTGTGCACTTGACAGAGAGAGAGAAACTGAGAAATCATCCCCCTGAGGAATGGCTATGCACAATTCCTTCTCCTCCATTCTCCTCTCGGGATTTTGGGCATGCACGCACATGCACCAGCATGTTTTCCAAGCCACCAGGTTGAGGGCTTGAACCACAGAGTCAGCCATGTAGGATCCAGCCACCTTAACCACCATGCCACCTGCTGGCTCCTGGCATAATGTTTTTGAGATTCATCCATATTGTGTGTATCAGCAAGGATGTACTGAATTATTTATAACATTCTTTACAGTGAGGTACAACTCTAAGGAAAAACATGCTGGTTAAAAATCAGGCAACAGACAATTCCCTGAATTCACAAAGATAATCTTAACATAGCCAATGAAAGAAGAATTTGTAATTTCCATATAGAGAACTATGGGAGATTTATAATTTGAAAAATATCTGTTAAAATCAATTATTGGCCAAGATAGAGATAGGTAAAATTGTACTTAACAATAGCTTATTAGGAAGAGATAGAAAAAGAATATTTTACTCACACACTGAGTTCTTGTAAGACCATAGTACTGCACTGTGCATAAAGAAATAAGACTTCGAAAAACAAAAATTAAAAAAAAAAATTAAAAAAGGTGTTTAAAAGTGAAGACATTGTAAAGTCACTGATTTGGAAATTTATAGGCTTTAGAAAGTTCTTGATTTAGCCTTTTAAAAAAAATCATTCCAAAGAAAGACTCAGCTGTATCATTTTGGACTTTTTCTCTGTTTTCTAGTTTTGTACAATGAGTAATACTAAATATATAAATTAAAACCTGTGGAGACAACTGTCTAGCAAATAATTGGTGGATTTGTATTTAAACCTGCTTGCATGTAAAATTGTTGAATCTACATTTAGTTTCCACATTCAATGTTATTATCAATATGTATGTACTTATCCATTTTTTCTAGTTGTTTGGTGTTCTCTTATTTCTATTTGTTTCTCTTTAGCTTTCCTGGTGTAGTAATCCCTTAAGTATTTTCTGAAGAGCAGGTTTCATTTTGGTTAATTCTTTCAGCATTTATTTATCTGGGAATGATTTTATTCTTCCTCATTTGAAGGATAATCTTGCTAGGTATAGTACCCTTGGCTGATATTGCTTTTTTTTCAGAGTTTTAAAAATGTCTTTCCATTCTTTTCTGTCTGCATTGTTTCAGCTGAGAGATCTGATTGATGTTAGTCTAATAGGGTATCCTTTCTAAGTAACTTGGCATTTCTCTCTTGTCATATTTTGAATTTTTTGTCTTTGATTTTTGCCAATTTGTCTGTGATGTGCCTTGAAGAGAATCTTCTTATGTTAGATCTATTTGGTGTCCTTTTTTATTAATTTATTTATTTTACAAACTTTCACTGAAAATCACCACAGCATATCATGTGTGGTGTGACTTTCAAGCCACAATAAATTGTAAAGTGGCTTAATCATCAATTTTTTGTTTCTTGTATATTTCTCACCCCCTGCTATTTCTCATCCTCCTCCCACCCTGTCTCTGGTTGCTTTCAATTCCTTTATTCTTTCCCACATTGTATTGATTCACAAAACATCTTAATTAATCTAAATACTTTCAATGATAAGTCCAGCTGATATATAGATATCTGTGAACAAAAGTTCAAAAGTTCACTTTAGGCATGAAATTCTGTGGATAGAATGAATATACTATAAAATAGCACATAACTGAAGTTATATAGCTTACTGTGGTTACTAAATAGGTATTTTAAAATACATTTTTTAATTTCAAGAAAGGCAGTTTTAGCTTTAATAAATCAAAATCAAAAATTCTTAGGAGAACTTTGCTTAATACTTAAAGCCAGGAAACAGGTTAGGATTCTGTCCAAATACATGGGCCTGTCCACAACTCAAGAGAAGATGAAACTTCTTAACACTGGAAAACAAAGCATAGAAGGTCAGTACTGTTTTAGTCAAAAGTCATAAAATTGTGTTTCACCAGTTCAAACCCATGTACTTTATCTTCTGTTATGATTCAATCTTTCCATTTAACTTCTGGAAGATAACATCCTACTCTAGAATTGTCCCTACCATTAAGCTGGCCATTTTCTTAGCTGATTTACAACTCTTATTTCTGTGTGTCTGACTTTAGTTTTCCTGGGATAGCACTCTCTTCAGAACTTGGAGAGCTGGTCTGGTGTTGGTAAATTCTTTCAGGTTTTGTTTATCTGATAATGTTCTTGTATTCTCTTCCCATATGAAGGATAATCTTGCCGGATATAGTATTCTTGGTTGAAATTTTTTCTCACTCAACACTTTGAATATATTTTCCCATTCTTTCCTTGCTCACATTGTTTCCAATGAGAGGTTCACAGTTAGCCTGATGTGATATTCTTTGTAGGTAACTTGACCTTTCTTTCTTGCCAGTCTGAGTATCTTGTCTCTGTGGTTTTGGTCTTTTTGGCTATAATGTGTCTTGTAGAAGATCTTCTTGGGTTGATTCTAGATGGGGTCCTTTGTATTTCTTGGATCTGGATCTTTGAATGCCTCTCTAGGTTTGAAAAACTTTCTTCCAGGATTTCATGGAATAGATTATAAATTCCCTTATTAGTTTCTTCACCTTCTGGGATACTGATTATCCTCATGTTTGGACATTTAATGGCATCTAATATTTTTCATATATTATTCTTATTTTGGGGGGCTATTTTCTCAGTCTTCATGGTGGCTTTTTCTAGTACAGTGATTCTGTCTCCAACATCTGAGATTCGACTTTCTGTATGATCTAATCTGCTTTTAATAGTTTTAAGGGAGATTTTGACTTCCTGTATTATAGCCTTCATCTTTAACAGTTTCATTTAATTTTTTTATGCTGTGTATTTCCTCTTTCAGATCATGCAAGAACTTCCTCACCTCCTGGAACTCATCAGCTTTTTTCTTCTGGTGTTCATTATCTCTCTTCTCCTCTATCTCTGTTAGTTTTGTCATTATAGATACTCCAAATTCTTTATCAGACATTTCCATGAGTTCCATTGTACTGTCTGTGAATGAAGAAGAGTTATTCTTTTATATTGAGAGTGAGATTTTTGGCTATAATGTGTCTTGTAGAAGATCTTCTTGGGTTGATTCTAGATGGGGTCCTTTGTATTTCTTGGATCTGGATCTTTGAATGCCTCTCTAGGTTTGAAAAACTTTCTTCCAGGATTTCATGGAATAGATTATAAATTCCCTTATTAGTTTCTTCACCTTCTGGGATACTGATTATCCTCATGTTTGGACATTTAATGGCATCTAATATTTTTCATATATTATTCTTATTTTGGGGGGCTATTTTCTCAGTCTTCATGGTGGCTTTTTCTAGTACAGTGATTCTGTCTCCAACATCTGAGATTCGACTTTCTGTATGATCTAATCTGCTTTTAATAGTTTTAAGGGAGATTTTGACTTCCTGTATTATAGCCTTCATCTTTAACAGTTTCATTTAATTTTTTTATGCTGTGTATTTCCTCTTTCAGATCATGCAAGAACTTCCTCACCTCCTGGAACTCATCAGCTTTTTTCTTCTGGTGTTCATTATCTCTCTTCTCCTCTATCTCTGTTAGTTTTGTCATTATAGATACTCCAAATTCTTTATCAGACATTTCCATGAGTTCCATTGTACTGTCTGTGAATGAAGAAGAGTTATTCTTTTATATTGAGAGTGAGATATTTTCTTGGTTTTGCATATTTTTTGTGCCCCTGTGGTGATTTCTAATTATCTGATGAGTTATTTGTTTCTTCCTAATTTCTAGAAGATCAATCTGATTGATCAGAGGCACACAGGAGGATGTTGTCTTCAAACTCTTTGGTATTGCATTCTTCTCACTTTGTGTCAAAGATTCAGTGGGAGTTGAAAATGAGAACCCAAATCGTATTGGGATTTTGGCAGCTTTTCACTTAGACTCGTCTAGATACTCAGTGAGTGGAGGCTGAGCAGCAAAGTGATGAGGTAAAAGAAAAAGGATAAGAAAACAGAGAAAGAGAGAAAAAAAAGAGAAAAACAAAAAGAGCAAGAAAACAAAACATTATTTATTAATTTTAAAAAACAAAAAGTGAAAAACCGCACGGCACACTCTCATGGTGGACTCAGTCTTCTTCTGGCCTGCCCACTCCATTTGGCTAGATGGGAGGTGGAAAGGAGAGGGTATTATTACCAAGATCAAGTAGGATTTCAGGACCAGCAGTTAGCTTAATGGCTATGTCCCTGGACTCCCATGTAGTCGACTGCAATTTGAGTCTTGGACCTAGTGTCTTAAACTCACAATGGGCGCATGTGCATGCATGCCCAAGATCCCAAGAGGAGAATGGGCGAGAAGGGATTGTGGCATGGCCATCCCCCCTGGGGGGTGATTTCTCTATTTCTATCTCTCTGTCTCTCTCTGTCTTTCTGTTGAGTGCATGTGCCCTATAGCAAAACCTCTCAAAAAAAAAGGGGGGGGGGTGATTTCAAAGCCAAGAAAAAACTCTACCTTAATTTTTTTTTAGAAAAAGAAAAATTAAAATAATGAAGAGGCAGAGACAGAGATACAGAAAGAGACAGAGAGAAAGATACAGGGTCTCTACCAGGGTAAATTCTCAGCAGAACATCTTAATTGCCCTATTTTCTGAAATGACTAGATCTCAGTTCTCATGGTGGACTCAGTCCTCTTCTGGCCTGCCCACTCTGTTTGCCAAGGTAAATTCTCAGCAGAACATGTTCATTGCCTTATCTCTGGTGTCCTTTTTTTTAAAAATCTTCTGGATTTGGATATCCATATGCCTTCCTAAATTTGGATTAATTTCAGCTAATATAATGAAAGATGTTTCCTATGTCTTTACCTGTCTCTTCGCCTTCTGGAATACCTATTATGTGGCTATTTGGCCATTTAATAGTGTCTAGGAATTCCTGTATATTGTCGTCATTTTTAGGGTTTATTCTTCTATTCTTTTCTGTTGCTTGGATTAAATCAGAGGTTCTGTCTTCAAGGTCAGAGTTTCTTCTGTGTGATCTAATCTGCTGTAGATACTTTCAAGGGAGGTTTTGATTTCCTGCAACATATTCTTTATCTCCAGAAGTTCTGTTTGATTCATTTTCATTGGGTCTGTCTCCTTATGGAGTTCCTCCTTCATGTCATGGAAGGATTTATCATGTCCTGCAACTGGTTTTCTGTTTTCTCTTGCATCTCTTTGATTGTTACAAGGAATATTCTGAATTCCTTTACAGACTTCTGTGTTTCTCTAGTGTTTTATTCATTGCTGATGAGGAGTGATGATCTTTTGAAGGGGAGGTATTTCCTGACTTTCTCCTATTTCTTTGGGCTCTGCTTTGATTTTTAGTTATCTGGTGGTATTCCTACTTTTTTGGAGTATATTTCTGTAGCTGTGTGCTTCTGCACTTCTTCATGGTATCTGTAAGCTCTGTGCCATTTCCTTTACTATGGATAGGAGTATGGAATCTGAAATAGGAGTTCAGGGTTTAGGTATTTAGAGGGGGGGCTTTCTCTTCTTTTACTTCTAAGAGAGTTATGGGGAAAGAATTGTTCTAGAATCTCCTCTTTTCAGATGTTTGGCTCTTGTATAGCCAAACCTAGCAACCCAGATGGGTGGAGGTTGCTCTGACAGGTAGAACGTAAGGTGATAGACCTTAATGGGCTGGAGAGCCCCTTCTCTGCCACATCAGACTGGGCAGGGGTCCCTGCTGATGAGCTTGAGCCAAGCGACTTGACTTGGGCCTGCCTGTTGGTCCTGGATGGAGGATGGGGGGAATGACATCAGCATATGTGGGGCAGAAACTCCTACCTTCTATCTCTGGGATTGCAGGGTGTCCCTGTTGCTTCTTCATTCTCTGGAATTACAAGAACCAGATATTCTGTGAAGGATGGAGAACCCCCTCCTCTACCACAGCAGTCTGGGCAAGGGTGTCTGCTGATAAGCTCAAGTTGAGCAGCTTGGCTTGAGCCTGCCTATTGGTCCTTCTATTTTTGGGATTACAGGGTCTCCCTGTTGCTCCTTCTCTTCCTCCTCATGGTTGGGTTTTGAGAGTGCTTTATATATTCTGAGGAAAGACCCTTTATTAGATACTCATTTTACTAATATTTTCTCACAGTCTGTTACATGCTTTTTTTTCTTTTTTAAACTTGCCAAAAGGCACATGCACTCACAGGAGACACACACACACACACACACACACACACACACACACACACACAAATGAGAGAGAGAGAGAGAGAGATAAAGCACCTCCCTTAGGAGATGGTCATGCAGCAATCCCTTCTCCTCCATCTCTTTCTCTTTCTGGGATTTTTGGCCATGCATGCACATGAACCTGGGATGTTTTTCAAGGTCCAGAACTTGAACCATGCAGTCAACCATGTGGGATTCAGCTAGATCCAGCCACCTTAATGACCACACCACTGGATGGCCCAGCCTTTTTTTCTCTTAGTATTGTTCAAAGAATAGAAATTTTTAATTTTGATGCCAATCTTCTTTCCTTTTTTTGTTCTATAGATTCTTTTTAAATATTTGACTCACTTATTTTTAAAGCTTATTTATTGTTTTCACAAGAGACTGCATGCACATGCACACATGTATGTGTGCACTAGAGAGAGATAGAAAGACAGTCACCCTCAACAGTCTCTTGTCATGCTGTCATCCCCTCCATCAGACCCTCCAGTCAGTCAGGATATTGCATGTACATTTGGAATGTTTCTTTCAACTTATGATCCAAACCCACAGTCAGCTATATGACTTCTAGTGCTTCAAGTCAGTATGCTACCACCTGTGCCAAAGTAGTTGGGCTTAAACTTTATTTTTAATATTTTTCTTTATTAATAATAGAGCATATATGTGTATGTACATGACAGACAGACAGACAGACAGACAGAGAGATGAAAAGCTCCACAAAAGCTCTGATCATACTACAATCCCTTCCCTCCAGTCCACCAGCCCATCAGATCATAGGCATTCACATGTGTATTTAGTGTGTTCTAGACTAACCAGACCAAGGGTATGAATCACAATCACCATGTACAATCTGGATTCTCCTAAGTAGTACACTACCACTGTGCCTTGGAGTGGCTCCATATTTTTAATTGACAAATAATAATCGTATATATTTATGGGATACAACATGGTGTTTTGACACATGTTTACAATGTGGCTAATTAGCAAAATTTTCACCTCATATACTTATTTTTTATGTGATGAAACATTTAAAAACCTAATTTTGAAGCAATTTTGAAATATACAATGCAGTATTAATTATTATAGTCACTGTTCTATGCAATAGATCACTAAAGCTTATTCCTCCTCCCTAACTCAAACCTTGTTGAATATCTCCCCTTTTCCAGGACCAGCAGTTGGCGTAATGGCTGTGTTGCTGGACTTCCATGTAGTCGAACACAGTTCGAGTCCTGGACCCAGTGGCTTAAACACATGCTGGGCACGTGCGTGTGCATGCCCAAGATCCTGAAAGGAGAATGGAGGAGAAGGGATTGCAGCATGGCCATCCCCCGGGGGGTGATTTCTCGCTTTCTGTCTCTCTGTCGCTCTCTTTCTGGTGAGTGCATGTGCCCTATAACAAAAAACCTCTCCAAAAAAAGAGAAAAAAAAAAGATCTCCTCTTTTTCCATCCACTTCCCTTTCCCAGCTTCCAGTAACTATCATTCTACTCTCTCTGTCTGTGAATTTGACTTTATTAGATTTATTGTGTAAATGGGATCAGATATTATTGGTCTTTCTGTGTTGGGCTTATTTCTCTTAGCATAATGTCCTCCAGGTTTATCCATGTTGTTGCACCTGACAGGATTTCCCCCTTTGTTAAGGCTGACTTAGGTATTATATATACTACATTTTCTTTATCCACTTTAAGATCATCATACTTTTATATCCCATTGAGAAAAACTTACCTTGTGATTTCTTAAAGAATATTCATCATTTCGGGGACCAGCAGGTGGCGTGGTGGCTAAGGTGCTGGACACTTCCACATGGCTGACCGTGGGTTGAGTCCCTAACCCGGCAGCTTGCTGGCAGCTTGCTTTCTCACTCCCCCCCCCCTTTGTGTGTGTCTCTGGTCAAATTAAAATAAATGAATGAATAAATAAAATTAAATAAAAAATAATTTTTTAAAAAGAGAATATTCATCATTTTAATTTTTGTGTTGAGATTTATGATACATTTCTAATTAGCTTTTTAGTATGTGTGAAGTAAGGGTCAAGATTCTTTTTATTTCCATCTTTCAATTTCCAATTTCTCTGAGCACTATTTCCTGTAATACTGTCCTATCCCTTCTTAATTACCTTGCCCTCTTTTTATAAAATCAGTTAAGCATATTTGCATGGGTATATTTCTATGCTTTCTATTATTTTCTACTGTCTTTATACTAATACCACACAGTCTTAATTACTGATACTTTATTGTAAGACTTGAAACCTGTAGTTCAAGTCAATCAGCTTTATTATTTGCTTTCAAAACTTATTTGGTTATTTTATTTTCTGGTTAACAGCTTATTCAATATGCTACATTCGAACTTTATTCTGTAGTTTTAAAAATCATTCATTAGTCAATATGATGAATTATATTAGCAATTTAAGACTAGTAAAAATGTACTTTAGGGAAAGCATACTTTAAGAGAAAAGTATCTGCAAAACTAAAATAAAAATTGCATACACATTTTGCAGACACATTAAATGAACTGCTCAATTGTTAGGAATGATTTTAATTTAATCTGTACAGGTACTTAATGAAAATGATCATGAAACATTAGGTGGCTTAATTTTCTTAAACCTAACACCAGACCACAATTTCCAAATGTTGAAATGTGGATGCAAAGGCATTTATTAACAAAACTGTTTAATAGTGTTTGAGAAACAGGTAAAAAAATGTATCATTTTTCTTTTAGAGATACTTCTCTAAATCCATTCTCTATGTATTCTCCCATTTAGAGAACTAGTTGTACAGACTAAGGCAAAAAAAAATCAGTTCCTTTTAAAGAAAAAAAATTATAAAACATGTAAAGGGAGAATCTTATTTAGCATTACTGGTTAAAAGTGAGTATAGCCGTGGACCAAATATACATTTACTTCTGCAAATATAGGTCCTTCCCACTATTTTCTAGAAGAAACACATTTCAAGAGAATGTACTATAAAATGACATACAAGACAAAGGCAGAACCAAAGAAGCTTGCGAATTCTTTATGTTTCTAGCTGTTGAGACATTATTTTTGGGAGTTGAGAGTAACTCTAACGACGAAACCAGAGCCAGCTATTAAACAGCCAGAATGCTACAGTAATTGAGTACATGACCTTTTCCCTTTTGGCACGTTCTTTGTTCCCCTCTTCTAGAAGTTGTAGGCGTCTATTGAGTTTGATTATCTGTCGTCTTAACGAAGCTGCATCTGCAGCTGTCATGTCTTCTGAAGTTCCTTTCATAGTTGTATCTATAGTTGAAGAACCATACCGGACATTATCGTGATGAGGATTAGAAGTGGTGGCCACCGATCTGCCATGCAACACAGGTCTTTGATTTTCATCCAGAACACCCAAGAGCTGCTGGTAAGCCCTTCGAGTAGAAGACTGGACAAGTGACAAAAAGCCATGAGCTGAGGGAAGATGAGCTGTATTTTCAGGTAACATCTTAAGCTTATCGTGGTCAAGGAATCAAAATAGAATGATTTCTCAACAAATGTCCAATTTGGCGAACAGCATTTTCACTCATAGAGTCCTCTCTTTTTAGCTTGCCAACTACACAGATTTCTTCATTTTGACAGGGTGAAGGAGATATTTTAAAATGTAGAAAACGTACTGGTCATTCACTTAAGTTCATGAGGTGGTGGTTTAGTGCCAGAGGTTTAAAGGGAGTTGACTGAATATGGTCTGTGGTTACGATCTGGTCTGCTGGTCTTCAAAACGGAATGTCTTCATTGTTACCTCTACAGCAATTCTCTATGGAATCTGCATCATCACACTAGCATTCAGAACTCCTTGGAATTTTGGGACCAGCAGTTAGCATAATGGCTATGTCGCTGGACTCCCACGTAGTCAACTGTGGTTCATGTCCTGGACCTGGTGGCTTAAACGCATGCCGGGCGCGTGTGCGTGCGTGCCCGATATCCCGAGAGGAGAACGGAGGAGAAGGGATTGCAGCATGGCCATCCCCCCTGGGGGGTGATTTCTCACTTTCTGTCTCTTTGTCTCTGTCTGTCTGTCTGGCGAGTGCACGTGCCCTATAGCAAAAACCTACCACCACCCCCCCAAAAAAAAGAACTCCTTGGAATTTTCACTGAAAGTAAGCATTCGATGGTGTTGCCTCTAATTTTTCTGGGAGCCTCATTTGCTAATACCTTTGGTGTATTACATTTCCTACTGAATTTAACTAATTTATGCCATTTTAGTAACAGAGGGAGGAAAAAAATGCTGCCCCACTCACCAAATGTATACCAGCTACTGCTTGCTGTTTGACACTATCTGCTCTTGTGCTTCATGTTAAATCCTTTTATCTGCTTTAATGTGTATATACTCAATTTAGAGACAAATGTGTCCTCCTGGAACCATAGAGTATGTTCTCAGAGGTTGTTGACTAAGCACAGGGAGGACCTGGGGCAAGTCACCTGCTGGGTTAATTACTTTAGACCTTTTAAATTTCTATATACATTTTAGAATCAGTTTTTCAGTTTCTCTGAAACATATTTTGATTGAGATTAGATAGAATGTATAAATATATTCTTTTTTTCACCTCTACTCATTATGACTACTTTTTCCTTACTGGACAACTTTTTGTTTCTCATGAAATAAAGTTTTTGTTTCTTTTGTTTTCTTAGTTTTCCATATATCTACAAATACATCCCTGAATCTTCATCTCTCGCCTCAATAAGTTCTAATGTATTAGGTTTTCTATTGGTTTCATCTTTTTTTTCTCATAATTATTTGGGGCATGTATGCACAAATGTCTGGTGTGTCTTTCAAGTCACAGGGACTGGCATTTGAACCACAATAGGCATGTAGGTTCCAGCTCTCTTAACCATGAGGGTATGGAGCTAGTCCTTCATCTTTTTTTTTTTTTTTTCCAGAGAAATCTTTCCCAAGGCTTCTGGTGTGCTTAAATATTGACAGCTTGCTCCCTAGGCTTGCACAGCAGTGTTCTAGAAACTCCTTTTCCTTCACTACTATCGTCAGTATTCTTTATTTCCTTCCTTCCTTCTTTCTTTCTTTTTCTCTCTCTTTCTTCTTCCTTTCTCATCACTCTCTCTTTTGTCTTCTTTTGACTTGATTATTTTATTGCCTTATACCTTCCTTTTACTTGGTTTACTGTCTTGTTTGGTGAGCATATACTCCAGTGGTTTCCCATGAAAGAAGACATAGGAGATAAAATTGTTGAGATTATATGTATCTTTATTTTGTCCTCATAGTTCATAGTTTTCAGCGGATGTAAAATTCTAGATTGGAAATTATTTTTTCTTAACGTTTTGATGGCATTGTTCCATTGTTTTCTAGTTTCCAATATTACTTTGGAAAAATAAAATGTCATAATTGTTTCTGATCCTTTATATAAAACCTGCTTCTTGTGTTTTCATTTCTTTCCCTTGGGAAATATCTTTCTTGTCTGAAGTGATTTGAAACTCTGCTCTATTTTTTCCTTCTTTATGATGAGCTATTTGAAATAGAAAATTCAAGTTTTTCAGTTTTGGAGAAGGTTCTGGAATTATTTTGTTTATGATGTCTTCCCTTTTGCTTTCCCCTGCCTTTTGTTTGTGTAACACAGGAATGGGAGAGAGGGACAGATGTTATTTTTTTCTATAAGTTGTGTGTGTTTTGTTTGTTTGTTTTTTGTTTGTTTGTTTCTTGCTGTAGGGCATGTGCACTTACCAGAGAGAGACAGAGGGAAAGTGCAAAAGCACCCCCCATGGGCTATGGTCATGCTACAATCCCTTCTTCTTCATTCTCCTCTCGGGATTTTGGGCACAGACACATACCTGGAGTGTTTATCAAGCCACCAGGCCCAGAATTTGAACTCTGCATTTGGCCATGTGTGATCCAACTGCCTCAACCACCAGACCATTGCTGGCCCTTGTTCCTTTCCTTGCCCTTTTTTTCTATTTTAAACCACTTACACTTTTTGTTCAATTTTCTGAGGTATTTTCTTGACTTATACTGTCTTCTCATTTTATTTCCAACAGCTTTTCAACTCCTTGTGTATTTTGAGTGCTCTTTTCTCGCATGATCTTATTCTTGTTTCACCAGCATAATATCTCTTTGAGGATATAAATAATCTTTTTGTTCTTAACTTTTTTCTCTCTGCAAAGTCTGCTTCTTGCTTTTTCTATTCCTTTATTTCGTGCATTTTGTTTCATATTTCTGACCCTTTACTGTCTAAATGTGTTTTATACATTATATAGCTTTGTGCCAATGAGTAGAGTTTTTCAACTGTGGGAGGCACTATGTTGTAATCTCTCTGATCTATTTCTTTAGAAAATCACAACATTTTTTTCCGTACCTTGAATTGGTTACCTTTCTAAGAAAAGGTCTTTACAATCTTTCATGAACATTGGGGAAACTGACTGGGAAAAGAATTCTAGGTGTATCAGTATTTAGTATGTAAAATTTCCCTTATTCTTCTTATGTTCATTACGTATCTTCAACATCAGCTGCATCTTGTACCCCCATTCCTAACATGTGCTGTCTTTTTCATTCATTATGTAATGAATAAACATTCAGTCTTCTGCTAGGATGAAGTAGTATTACTCTCTTGACTGGAGTAGAGAAGGTACTTTGGAATCCAACTTTTTTTTCTTTTTAAGAATTATTCTATTTTGGGACCAGCAGTTAGCATAATGGCTATGTCGGTGAACTCCCATGTAGCCAACCGTGGTTTGAGTCCCGGACCCGGTGGCTTAAACTCACGCCGGGTGTGTGTGCATGCATGCCCAAGATCCCAAGAGGATAATGGAGGAGAAGGGATTGCGACATGGCCATCCCCCCTGGGGGGTAATTTCTCGCTTTCTATCTCTCTCTCTCTCTCTGTCTTTTTGGCGAGTGCACACGCCCTATAGCATAAAAAAACCTCTCCAAAAAAAAAAATTATTCTATTTTCTTCTATTCTACTTTATTTTTATTTTATTTATTATTCTTATGTTTTTATTTGCTTTATGGCACAAGTGCTCACCAAAAAGAGAGAGAGAACAAGTGAGAAAGTGAGAAAGCATGCCTCTAAGTCCAGGACTTGAAGCACAGTCTGCTCATCTGGGAGTCCAGCACCCCAACCACCACACTACCTGCTGGCCCCTGGACCCAATTTCTTAAACAGATTTTCAATAAACTTTCCTGGTTTTAACCTTACCTCAACCACCATTTCTACAGTTGCCACCAATTTCTAAGCTCTTATGAAGTTCTGAGGTGCAAAGTGGATTGTTTCTTGGCTCTTATACTGCTGGCTTAGAATTCAGCTGAGGTGAGCCTCTTAAGTCAGTTACCATCTATCCATCTGTTTTCCATTTTCTGTAATTGTATTACTGTTGTCTTCTCTTTGTTCTTGTAGCACTACTGCAGATGTAAATGTGTGTGTTTAATTGGTCATCATTATCCAGAGTAATGTCTCCCTTTTAACTTAAGTTATTATAATATTCATGTGTTTTCTGATCATTTATTTCCTCCACTTCTTCTGTTCTCCTTCTCTCCCCTCAATTTAGCCATATGTTTAAATGTTAAATCTCATTCATGATACCCACATAATGTTCTGAATGACAGTTGCAGATTCTAGTGCAACTGTAGGAAGAATTCATATGTGCATATGTACGTCCACACGTAAGATAATTAGGTTAAGCTCATAGCTTATTTACGCAAGAACATAGAATTTTCTCAGAAATAAAGGGACTACCTTTTCTCATCCTGTTCCACCATCTTTTGGAAGTTTTCAATGACACTGAAGATGCTTTGTGTTTTAACTTTATTTGAGAAATTAATTTTTAAATTTATTTCTTTATTTTATGAGTGTGCATGCTAGAGAGAGAGAGAGAGAGAGAGCTCTCAGCTTAGATCCAAAGGGTTTAGTCTAAGTCTCTGCTCTCATATTAAGGAATAAGCAAAGCTCATTACTTCCCATTTCTGCAGGATGGCTATAACTAAGTCAATATAATTCTTTCTTTAGCAATTAATAGTATATGTTTTAGGAGTCTGATTCTTAAAAATGTAAAAAAATACCCCCAAATATATATTGATGACATTTTTGAACAAAGTGCCTGAGCTTTGTTTTCAGCTGCTTTTGAAAAAATTTCTTGTAATTTCTACTTCTTTTTTTTTTTTTTTTTGAGAGATTTTTTTTATAAGGCACATGCACTCTCCAGAGGGACAGAGAGAAAGTGAGAAATCACCCCCAGAGGGATGACCATGCTGCAGTACCTTCTCCACCCTCCTCTTGGGATTTTGGGCACACATGCACACACTCCCAGCATGAGTTTCAAGCCACAGGGTCTGGGACTTGGACTGTGATTGGCCATATGGGAGTCCAGTGCCTTAACCACTACGCCACCTGCTAGTCTAATGGCTGTTGCATGACTTATATGGCTTCTGGTTAGAGTTACCATTCAGACTTTTGCTTGACCTCTTGTAGAAATATTTGCCCCTCTCTTCAATGACTGAATCTATACAACTATAATTCATCAGTATTCACATTTTAATTAATTCCAAGACTAGGCATAGAAATGAAAAACAATTTTAACCTATAACATATGTGTCTCAGTTTATGGTATGAATTTCTCAAATTGTATATTTCATTAAGAAAGAGACTTGAATGAAAAAGCAAAAGTGGAACGTTTTTAAAAATCCAAATCTATGGTGTAGTGGAGAGGCACTGCTCAAAGAGAAGCCAGAATCCACTTGATGACTTCTGTTTGAATCCCTAGCCCAGTCAGCTTGAAACATGCCAGACACATGCCTGACACATGCTATAGGCTGGAGGACTGGATGAAAGGGATCGCAGGATGGCCAGATCCTGTGCAGAGTGCTCCTCTTGCTCCCAGTTTCTGTCGCTGACTTTCTCTGATGCACATACATGTGCTCCATCATGAACAAAGAATAAACATTTTGATGCCATTTGCCAGAAGATTTATGGCTGAAAAATAAATATCTCTCTATAAGAATTGTTTATATATATAATTCAATTATTTAATTAGGTTATGGCAAGAAATTTAGTACACCAGTTTGGGAGGATAAACTCCATTTGTAAGGGCAGACATGGATCGCAGGTAGCCCTGGATCTGAGGAACAGCTTTGATTTTTGGTAAAATTAGCAAGTTCGCAGCTTTCTGATCAACCTTGCGCTGCTCTGTAATCTTGCATTTCTCCTTCTCTGTGTTAAAGATCTCACCTTCCTGGTGTCTGAGCTTCTGTAGCTTCTTTTTCTTGAAGTAAGCATTGATGAGGTGTCTTGGGATTTTTATTTTGCTGGTATCAATTTTCGTGGAGGTGGCAATGACAAATTTCTGGTGTGTTCTACGCAGTGGAACTTGAAGATCAGAGGTCCAGTCACAAGTAGCAAGCCACTGCTCAGCTGCTTCAGGAAAACCACTCTCTTGCCTCTGTGGCATCCAGTGAGGATGATCAGAATGGTCCCAGGAGTGATGCTAGCTCACAGCTCTCTCACATGCTGACTGAAGGTTTTTTTGCCATGGCTCAACAGCTTTCGAGGCACATCTTCAGTAGGATAATACCTAGGCATTTTGCGCAGTTTAACCACCCGGGTACCACCATTCTTGTCTCCACCAACCAGTTTTGTGACAGTTGCAAGAACCTTCTCCTTTTTCTTTCGATCCTGGCTTTAGTGGCCGAGTATTTCCTTTTGTACATGGCCTTCCTGGAATACATGGCAGACCGGGAGTATCTGCCAATGCCCTGGACTAGGACAGGGTTTTGGCTGCAATGGGGCTTCCCCTTCTTGGGCTTTTTAGCCTTGGGGTCACCCTTTTTAACCTTGCCACTGGCATCAGCCTTCTTGGCTTTGGATTTCTTCTCCTTAGTATCCTGCTTTGCAGCTTTATCGCCTGCTATCTTGTATAGTGGGAAAGAGCTCTATAAGAATTTGATAGTCGCTTTGCCCTCTGTTCTACATTGTGTGTGCTTGCAATATGTTTAATATCTTTGGACTGCTTTTCAATATTACAAAGACTCAGTTTTGTTTGTTTCTCTGTTTATTTTAAGGTCACATTTTCAAAACAACCTCATAGCTGGAAATAAATTATAAAATTAAGTCTAGAACATATTATATATGTTTCTTTTAAAAAATATTACCTCTGAGAGCTGGCAGGTGGTATGGTGGTTAAGAGAACTGGACTCCCACATGGCTGACTGTGGTTCGAGTCTTGGACCTGGTGGCTTGGCTCCTTACTTCCTCTCTCTCTCTCTCTCTCTCTCTCTCTCTGTGTTCCTCTTTGGTCAAATTAAAATAAAGTTAAATAAAATAATTATTTTAAAAAACTACCTTCTCAAAATCTTAGAAGCTTGGATATGGCAGAAATTTATACATATAAATCATTACCACCCTCCTTTTATAGATGAGAATACTTAGTCATATCTAGTAAGCAAAGATATGTATCTGCTTTTCACAAGACAATTTCAAACACTATTAACCGTAGCCTCAATATATTATACTGATATGGCTATATATCTGTAATTTTGAATTTTGAATTATGTGTTAGCACACAATAAACCTAAAGAAGTTTCAGAAGAAGCTAATTTGATTATTTGCACTCTGATCATTCCTAGTCTACCTTCTGAAGAGTAACAACCAAAACCCAAAAAAAAAAAAAAAGAAAAAAAAGAGCAAGAACAAAAGAAAGAAGGTGAGAAATAAAATGGATATGAATCTTGAATGCTATCCACATTTTGTAAAGAATTAGATTTAAGAATTCAGTTTTGCAAACTTTTAAAAAAAAAAATACAAGGTCTTGTTATGTTGCACTCCTTCTGCCTCAGCCTCCTGGGTAATTGGGACTACAGGCACGTGCCACTGTGCCTGTGTCTTTCAGACAAGATTTCACTCTGTTGTCCACACTACTAGAACTGGGATCCTCCTGTCTCAGCCTCCAAGTGGCTTGGATTACAAGTGAACTTGTACCACTGCACTTGGCTTTTAGGGTGGGCTAAGAATTGAACCCGGGTCGAGAAAAAGATTCCTCATGGCTCCTGCGAACTAGGTATTTCAGGACACATGAGAAATGAAGATTTTTTACTGATAATTTAGTCTCCAGCAAACAAGCTAGCATGGTAGGGAGCCCCTCTGGCCTTCTATCTCTGTTTGTGTGTCTCAGTCTCTCACTGCTTCTGTCTTCTCATTTTTTTTTGTAATTTTTCCTTTTTACAATTGTTTTTAAGGGTAAAGTTCTTCTCTTTCTCTCAGAGCTCCACCTTTTATCTTGTTAATAATCCCCTCTGGTCCTCCCACCCAGGCAGGAGAGGCCAGGCCTTCAGAAGAAGATTCCTCATGGAACCATGCCAGGTGGTTTTCTATTTTGTGATTTTTTTTAAAAAAGAAAACCAGTAATTACATTTTTTTTCTTTTTTTATCTTTTTTCCTCTCTTTTTTTTTTGTTGTTTCTCTCTCTTTTTCATTTTCCTTTTTCTTGTCTCTCCACTCTCCAATATCCATTTAATGTGTTTCTAGATGGATCTAAGGGCACTGTAGCTAAACATCCAAATACTATTAGGGTTAAAATGTATCGTCAGCCACCACAACAGAACGGCAAAGAGATTCTAGATCACCTCCGTCTGCTTGCTCCTGAGCATTCAGACTGAACTTCAAGAATTTGAAAGAAACACACCATCCATCAGATGACAAGAAATCACCACCGGATCACAAGAAATATGGGAAAGCAAGAAAATACCTCTCCTCCAAGGGAAAAGAGTAACTCTTCTTCATCCACAAGCAGTTTGGTGAAGATCATGGAAATGTCTGATAAGGAATTTAGAGCATTCATAAATATTTTCATAGCTAACGTGTCGAAGCTAACAGAGATGGAAGAGAAGAGAGACAATGAACTGCTAAAGAGAAAGGAGAAAGAAGTTGATTAGCTCCAGGAGAGGAGGAAATTCATGCAAGATCTAAAAGAGAATTAAACACTTTAAAAAAGAGTCAAACGGAACTGTTAGAAATGAAGGCTATAATACAGGAAGTCAAAATCTCCCTTGAAAGTATTAAAAGCAGACTAGATAATACAGAAAATAGAATCTCAGATGTAGAAGAGAAAATTGCTGACCTAGAAAAATCCACCATGAAGACTGAGAAAATGGCCAAAAATTTTTAGAATAATATACAAGAATTACTAGATATCATCAAATGCCCAAACATCCAGATAATTGGCATTCCAGAAGGTGAAGAGACCCATAAGGGCATTGATAGCCTATTCCATGAAATCCTGCAAGAAAACTTTCCAAACCTAGAGAGGCATTTGAAAATCCAGTCCCAAGAAATACAAAGGACCCCAAATAGAATCAAACCAAGAAGATCTTCTCCAAGACACATTATAGCCAGGTTGACCAGAACCACAGACAAAGACAAGATACTAAGATTGGCAAGAGAAAAACATCAAGTGACCTACAAAGGACATCCCATCAGGCTAACAGCAGATCTCCCATTGGAAACAATATGAGCGTGGAAAGAATGGGAAAATATATTCAAAGTGTTAAGAGAGAAGCAATTTCAGCC
>NW_006201718.1:231050-237636 GCF_000334495.1 Tupaia belangeri chinensis | reverse complement strand
GTTACAAAAAAAATGAAAGTTTCAGAAAAAAATATATCTATTCAATGACTGCAGTATGATATATAGTCCCAGCTAGGTGCTACTTTATAGGATGCCTAAAGTTAGACTTGTGTTCATGCAAATGTATATCAGCTGTGTTTGCTATGAAAATATTTAGATTAATTAAGGTCTTTAGTAATTCAATAAAATGTGAGGAGGGAAACAGTATAGAAAGCAAACATAGATACCAGAGACAGTGTGGGAGGAGAGTGGGAGGCGGCAGAGGAGGGTAAGAGATAGGGAATCAAGGATGGGGGGAAAAAAGCAAAACATACAGAAAACAAGAAATGGAAAGTTATTTGCTGACAATAACATGTTTGTTGATGTGCTTTGACTGAGACAATATACAGTGTACTCTGGATGGAAAATCTCATTTTCTATGTTGTAATGATGTACAGTGAATGAATGCAAATAAATAAATTTAAATAAAAAAAAGAATTGAACCCAAGTCTCCCATGTGACTTCAGACTCCTGAGTAGCAGTGTCTACCAGCACAAGTTATCATGGACAGGGCTACTGCAGACATTTATTAATGCCTGCCATTTGCAAGGCACAGTGACAGATGCTAGGAGGTATTAAATTATCTTTAACAAACAATTTCCAAATCTAAGTAACTAAGCATTTAAGTCACAGTCCAATGTAGTTAGTATGTGTTGGCAGATGGTGGGGTCACCCAGGCTTTATCCAGTCTGACTCCATATGACAGATGGCCTAGATTCTCACCAAAGCCAGCCAGTGTATGATAGTAGAGTAAATTAATTAGGGTAAGTTGTATGCAGTGGTGTGTGGGAGCTGGTTTGTACAATGGTTAGCATCTTGTCTTAACTACAAGTTCAGTGATACCACTTTGGTAGCTAGAAACAAACCATAGGATATTTACACCATGGAAATCAGCAAATGCTACATACCAGGGTTTTATGTTTTGTTTCGTTTGAAAATCCATTGCTAAGCACTTATGAACACACAATTGGTTATATGGGGGAATATTATAAACAATCCCAGTATCTCAGTGCCATTATACAACAGAATTTTACTTCTTCCTCATATCCTAGTGTAATGGCAGCTTGCGGGGAACTTCTCTCTAGGCAATAACTTAGGTATTGAATTCCTTTCATTGGAACTCCACTATCTTCATATGGCTTACAGACATGGGGTGGGTGGGGAGAACACAGAGAAGGACTACTACCTCTCAACTGCCTCAACCCAAAAGACATATCACTTCCACACACTTCTGGTAAAGAGAACGAATCCTATGGCTCTACCTAGATGTGATAGAAAAAACAATTGCTTGATAGTGAAAAGTAGCAGAGAAAGTAACACCTCAAAGTAAAGGGCTGAGAAAAAAAAAATTCCTGTATTCAGGATGTATTCCTTAGGTTGAATAAGTCCTGCTCATGGGATGTAAATTCCATCCTTTGAATCAAAACAGTTCATAAGGCCAACCCATATTTAAGAAGAGGCTAAAGAAATGCCATATCTTGATGGAAGAAGCAGCAAAGTCACATTGCAAAGGGATGTGGACACAGGAAAGCATGATTAATGGGAAGACATTTTTAATTATTTACCACAATGTCCTACCAGCAGTGTCCTAGCAACCTGGCCTTCCCTGAGTTCTTTCACATAGATCCTTTGAAGTTATTTTGTGACTTTGGCAATCTGTCATGGTGGCCCTAGAGTTTATTATACTTATTATTATTATAATTTGCCTGTGGCTTGCATCTTGAAGAAAACCCAGAATGCCTCTCCAGCTTAAATCTGCCAATGCAGTATTATGGCTCTGCTTTTATTCTGTTTTTATGTTCCAGCCATTTGTCTACTGGTCATTATCTATTTAACAGGGTACTGACTTTGAAAACAAGGTCTAGGGCTTACCCACCTTTGTATCTCTGACAACCGCAAGCACAACTTTGGGCTTCAATAAATTATTCTCCCCACTTGCCATCCTTACTTAAAATTTGGGGAATTAGCCAAACTTCTTCAATAAATTATTCAATTTATTGAAGCCCAGACTTCAATAAATATTGATTCAAGTGGACCATCTCCAATTTTGATCCACTTTCTCTGTATGATCTGCCCCAGTACAGAATTATTTCTGATTATTTTTATTATTATTCAAGAAAAGAAAACAAATGAAACAATACTAAAGTCTACTAGAGAATTCCTAAAAAACTATTCTTTGTTTCTAGCCACACTATTTCTTCATAGGCAAATATCATCCATCATCTGATATCTTTTCCTGTGGTTAGGCTTATAAGAACAACCCAAGGAAGGCCAAATACTTTGTGAGTATTGGATGAAGTAATAGGAAGAATCAGAATAAAAACTTTCCGCAACTAGTTTTTTAAAAAAAAACGCAGAGGATTAGATCCTCAACATTGTAAAAGACCATGAGTCTGGTGTCAGAAACATCAGACAAGAAAAGTGAAAGAAAAAATAGCTTACATAACATCTCTGAACCACACACATACACCTCTGTCCCTCTCCTTGAACCTGAGTAACTGCAGAATATGTTGATGCCATTAAGAAAATCATAGTCATTCCAGCTATGCTGTGCTTGATACCAGTGCTGCCTCATGATCCCCTCAGCTGAAAAATGTGCATCAATATATTGAATGTTAATTCTAATGTAGCCTTTGCCTATTAGACGTGTGTATTGACCCCCTTCCACTCTGATGGGTACCTGATCATTTCAAGGCAAGACAGTTTCAGGTAAGTACTTTACCCACTCTATTAAATTAGATATTCATACAGCTTTAATTTCTCCCTACTTGCCATCCTTACTTAAAATTTGGGGAATTAGCCAAACTTCTCAATATGTCTATAAAATTGAACTACCCATTCACATAAAAGGGAAAGTCTGAGAAATGCTGAGATGATCTGGTTTGATTCAGATTTTTAGGACCTGGCCATTTCTACAAGCTAAGAAGAGTTTGTGGAGGGGTAGTTTCCTCCACCACCAAGGTCTTCTCTGGGACAGAAATAACTCACCTTCCATCTTTCTTCCTGATTATTCTTGTCTCACTGCT
This sequence comes from Tupaia belangeri chinensis, assembly GCF_000334495.1. NCBI lineage: Eukaryota > Metazoa > Chordata > Mammalia > Scandentia > Tupaiidae > Tupaia > Tupaia belangeri. The sequence goes on along the minus strand of NW_006201718.1, from coordinate 234,571 downwards.
TGAAATGGACTGAATTCTTATTTCTACCACCCCAACATTTATATGGTGAAATCCAAATCCTCGAGGTGATGCTTAGGAGGTGGGGCTTTTAGGAGGTGATTAGATCATGACTAGAATTAGAGCCATTATAAAAAAGACCCCAGAGGGGTCAGGTGGCAGTGCAATGGTAGCAGGACTGGATCCACATACCAAAGGTCCTAGATTTGCACCACAGGACCTCCCTGAGCATGCTGGGTGTACATGCATGTGCCTGTGATTTGGACCACTTGAGACTTGGGAATGATTGCAGTGAAAGGACTCTGCTAGGATGCCTGTCTCTCTGTCTCTCTATCTTTCTCATGGAACAAATAAATAAATAAGACTCCAGAAAGCTCACTTGCCCCTTTCACCATGTGAAGACACACTGACAAGGCACCATCTGTGAGGAAGAGGGCCCTCACCAGACATCAAATCTGTCAGTGCCCTGATATTAGACATCTCAGCCTCCAGAACTGTGAGAAATAAATTTTTGTTGCTTATAAGTAATCCAATATATGATAATTTGCTATAGTAGCCCAAATAGATTAAGACATTGACCATGTTTTGCTTTGCTTTGTAAGCTTTACTTTTACCTTTTGTTAGATATTTGATGTATTTTTTAAAAAGACATAGTTATTTGCATGTAAATCAAACACTTTTAAAATTGATGAATGGGCTGGGGCCAGCAGATGGCTTGTGGTGATTAAGGCAGCTGGATCTCACATGGCCAACTGTACATTTGAGTTCTGAACTTGGTGGCTTAGAGAATGTACATGGTACATGTGAATGTATGCTTAAATCCAGAGGAGAGAATGGAAGAGAAGGAATTTCAATGTGACCAACCTCCCTAGGGGATACGTTCTAGTAAGAAATTTTCCTCTCTGTGTCTGTGTCTAGCTAAGCACACGAACAGTCTAAGTTTATTTTACACTCATTCATTGTATATAATTGCAGCATACCACATGATTTTAACCATCCAGAATACACTGTATATCAGCTATCGATATCAAGGATATGGTAATGTGTGATATCAAGGATATTACCATACTTCCATACTTATCATCAACAAATAATTTTCCATTACTTGTTTTTTATATATTTTGCTTCTTTATTCCCTCCCCCTTTGATTCTCTTCCTTTCACCCTCTACCATTTCCCACCCTTCTCCCACATTGTCTCTGGTATCTACAGTTGCTTTCTATGCTTATTATTTTCTTCACATTTTATTGATTCACAAAAGATATTAATTAATCTAAATGCTTTCAATAACAAGTGCAGCTGATATAAACACATCTATGAACACATGTCTGACTTTAAGTATAAAACTCAGTGAGTACTATGAATATCCTATAAGGTAGCACCTAGCTGAGGTGCTTACTACAGTCATTAATAGGTAAGTTTTTTAATGTATTTTTTGTTAAATTTCAAAGCAGTTTTAGCTTTAATAAATCAAAATAAAAAATGTTAAGAAAAATTTGTGTAAGATTTAAAGTCAGGAAAAAGTTTAGGATTCTGTTCAAGCAGTAGGTAGATACTAAAAACTCAAAAAAACAAACAAAAAAACCACAACAGCACTAAAATATAGTAATAAGTGCACTGTAATTTTTTTCAGAAACATTTTTTTCCTCTCTCCATTTCCCCTTTTACTAAAGAAAAGCATAACCAACTTGTTTGCAAAACATAAGGTTAGTTTCAATTTGGTCTGTTATTTGCACAAAGTCCAATAAAAATAGTAAATGATTTAGCTGGCTTTGCTGAAACTTTTTATAAGGAACTTCAGATTAGATTCTTTAAAAAGCCTCCCAAGGCTACTGAGCTAAGTCAGGAATTCACCATCTGATTGTGCCTTTAAGTACCTGTACTTAAAAGGCTTTTGGGCCTGTAAGGAAGTAACATTCTTTACTTACCTGCCAGGCAGAATGGTTTATGGTGCCAGGCAGAATGGTTTATGGTACCAGGCAATCTTTCCAAGAGTTTCTGTTGACTTTTTTGAGGTATACCTAAATTCCTTAGCTTTCTGGTCATATCTTCAGAAATAACATTCCAGTCAAATCCCTGGTAATAACCAGTATTTCCAAATTCTGATGCAAGGCTACAGATATTATTTAACTAATGCAAATAACCATTCTGCTACAAAATAAGAACACACACAGATATTTTCCAATTATAGAGGGACTAGGAAGGGAGAAAAGTTTGTTTTAATTTTAAAAAACAAAAACAAAATAAAAAAAGTCCTAAATAAAAAACAAAAACAAATAAATGAACCTGTCAACAGCTCAAAAGAAGACAAAAATCCTTAAATCTGGGGAAAAAAGCATAAAAGAAAATCAGTAATGCTTTAGTCAAAAGTCATAAAATTCTATCTCACCAGTTCATTCTCTTTTTTCTTTTCTTTTTTAAAATTTTTTTTTTGAGAGGTTTTCACTATAGGGCGCGTGTGCTCGCCAGACAGACAGAGAGAAACAGAGAGACAGAAAGCGAGAAATCACCCCCCAGGGGGGATGGTCATGCCGCAATCCCTTCTCCTCCATTCTCCTCTCAGGATCTTGGGCATGCACGCACACGCGCCCGGCGTGTTTTAAGCCACCGGGTCCGGGACGCGAACCGCGGTCAACTACGTGGGAGTCCAGCGACATAGCCATTACGCTAACTGCTGGTTCCCACCAGTTCATTCTCATGTAATTTCTCTCTTCTGCTGAATTTGCAGTGTTACTGTGATCCAGTCTGTAAGGAATGGGCTGACCACATGACAAAATAGAAATGTAGAGCCTTTATTGGGAGCACTCCCAGACAAGGTTTGCTGGTCTGAGAGAGAAAGAGAGAGGGGGTCAGAGAAGTCACGTGCTAGGGTGGGGTTTAGCAATTTTTTTTTTGAGAGGTTTTTGTTACAGGGCGTGTGTGCTCACCAGAAAGATTGAGAGAGACAGAGACAGAAAGTGAGAAATCACCTCCTGGGGGAGAATGGCCACACCACAATCCCTTCTCCTCCATTCTCCTCTTGGGATCTTGGGCACGCATGCATATGAGCCCAGCATGAGTTTAAGCCACCGGCTCCGGGACTCGATCTGCAGTTGACTTCATGGGAGTCCAGTGACATAGCCATTGTGCTAACTGCTGGTCCCAGGTTTAGCAATTTTTATGAGTATAAGTAGAGGGAGTGTCTTAGAGGTAGAAAGAGTCCATGTATGGTAAAGGTTTAGAGATGATAAAGGTTTAGGGGGAAAGCAGACTGCTGTGCCACATAAGGTCTGGTGATGTGTGCAGAGTAGAATGCTGTGTGCAGAGCACCATGTATAGAGTAGAGCACATGTGAAGAGTAGAGCACATGTGCTACATCTGGGTTAGATCCGAGTGCAGTGCAGGTCTGATGACAGACTAGATCCGAGTTGCATCAGCTGACTGTGGTGTGGCATCCAACCCCCACATCCAAGCTGTCTAGGACTCCGGCCTAACATCTTGACTGTTTTTGGTGTAATAGGGCACCATTTGATTACTTACTACTTC
>NW_006201718.1:223182-231022 GCF_000334495.1 Tupaia belangeri chinensis | reverse complement strand
TGAAGAGGTAAGTCGGGGTCTGGGGGCTTGGTGAGAACTTGTGTGTAGGGATGGAGGAGCATTTGGTTGACAGCCACTCAGGAAACTTCTTGGATTCTGCTTTGGAGGAACCTGAGGAAACAGAGTGTAAGCATGAAGAGAAAGCAGATGAGAATTAATGGTCCTAAAATAGGGGCAATCCAGGTAATGAGGGTATATTTCCACCAGTCTGGGAAAAGAGAAGTGGACTGTTGCTGCTGGTGCTGTAGTTCTTTGCTTAGACAACTGAGAACATTGACATTTTGTTCAACCAGCCCTGACTCATTGATGTAGTAGCAGCATTCTTCCTTGAGGAATATATAGATTCCCCCTTTTTCTACCATCAGTAGGTCTAGTGCGCATCAGTTTTGAAGAGCTACTTGGGTGACTGAAGTGATTTGTCACTGGAAGGAGGCAGGGAGGCAGCTGAGGCCTCAATGGCTAACTGGAGTTTTTCCTTTATGTCCTGGGAGGTGGAGACACTGTGGGCTAATGCTCCCCACCCAATTCCAGTGGCTACAAGGGAGGATGCTAGTGACATGCCTATTATTATGGGAAGGAAGACCACTCTTTTAGTGTGGGAGTTTGTAAAAGAGGATGAGGCCAGCAAGAGGAATTCAACCTGACCGTAGAGGGTTAGCTGTGGGACTAGGGTTACTGGGAGACAAGGAAAAGAGGAGGAGGAGTTAATTAGTTTGGTTAGGATGCTGTTACACCAAAAAAAGGTGCCCAGAGGGGCACAGAGAGAAAAGGAGATTGGGATGGACCAGTTACACAAAGTGTTCAAAGGAACCGATGAGGCATGGTTGGTGTAACATGCTGTCTCATTTAGTTGGCCTGTATTTCTGAACAATGGGATGTTTTGGAGAGGGCTAAAGGAAGGCTTTGAGGTGGTATAAGAAGCACTTATAAAGGGGGTTATTGGAACTGCCGTGAGGGGAGCCCAACCTAAGGAGGCACAGAGAAAGCAGTCTTTGAAATTGCCTGTCCCTGTGGAGTTGAGAAGGAGGACTCCTTGTTGTACTAAAGATAGTCAGGAAAACCGGTCCATCTTATCAGCCTGTCCAGCATGTATTTGTTGATTTAGGATAACTTCATGGTTCCAAATGTTTGTTGACTGGTCTTTTAGTTGGTCGATGGTTTTGGGGACTACTCTGATGTAAGTCAGCTAGATCTGGCTGGCCCCAGGGATAGATTTTTTCCCCAGACTCTTTTTACCCACAAATTATCCTGAGGGTCTTTGATGCTGAGGTAGAGCTGGCTTCAAACATTGGTTGTAAGGAAGTAAGTGTCCTGTAGTTTGTTGTGGAGTCTAGTTGTGTGACATGAGCATGGCAGGTATTGTAAGCGCAACCCCCATAGGTATCTGCCCACCAATTGTAACAGGATTCTTTGGTCTGATCAAAGGTAAAGTAAAGCATGGACCAAGCAAAGCTAAGTTGGACCATCCCTGGATGACTGAGTGCATTTTGGCAAAGGAGATGGGGATGGAAACCCGTGACTGGCAGCCATGTGGTTGGCAGTCCCCAGTGGCTAGGAAGTGAGTGTCAGTGTGACCTGTGGACATCCAGGACTCTTGTATATAAAAACACCAGCAAAAAGAGGGACTAGAGGTTAGGCCCCCTGGGGATAGGAAGAGAAAGGGCTGGAAAATGAAGAGTTTGCAGGAGAAACCTGGTGAGACAAAGTTTTGTGGGTCCCAAAACCTAGACTTCCAGGGGCTGGAAGGGGATGCTCGTTTGAGGCGAGAGACATGGTACCAAGAGGGTTGTCCCAAAAGCTTAGCTGCTGTGGGATGGTGAGGATGACAGTGTGAGGTCCCATCCAATGAAGTTCTAACAAGTGATGGTAGAGTTCTTTAGGTAGCACGCTGTCACCTAGTTGGAAAGGGCTGGGTGAGCACTCTGAGACTAAGGTAGATAGAGTGAGGGTTTAGAGGATGTGGTTGGTATGTTCACAGAGCACCTGGCTCCAGAGGAGAGAGAGATGAAGAAGATATGATGTTGGGGTGTGGGGGAGGCTGGATCGGGAGATTGTGGTTAATGAGAAAAGGCCTACCATATAGGATTTCAAATGGGCTTAGGCCTGTGGGATTTTGGGGAGCAGCATGTAGGCAAGTGAGGGCTAGGGGGAGGAGCTCAGATCAGGAGAGACAGAGCTCTAGAGAGTTTGGTGAGATAATCCTTTAGAAGGCCATTGGCCCTTTCAACCTTACCCGAGGATTGGAAGCGATAAAGGATGTGGAGTTTCCAGGAGATTTTGAGGGATTCGGAGACCAGTTGAATGACTCTGGAAGTGAAGGCCAGCCCATTGTCAGACTGGATGGTTGTTGGAAGGCCAAAGCGTGGTATGATTTGTTCCAGGTTAACAGTTGCAACTGTTTTGGCCATCTCCTTTGAGGCAGGGAAGCTCAGTCCAACCTGAAAAGGTGTCTACTAGATTAAGGAAGTATCAAAAGGTTTTCTGTCCGGGCATATGAGTGAAGTCAATCTGCCAGTCCTCGCCTGGTTGGTGGCCGTGGAGTTGGTGAGTGGCGACCTGAGGGTGTAGGCCACCTTGGGGGCTGATAGCTGAGCAGGTAGAGCATGTCTGATGTATATGCTGAAGGACCTTGTCGAGTCCTGGATAATGAAAGAGAGGCTCAAGGAAGCAGAGCAGCACTTTTGGGTCAATGTGTAGAGACATGGAGTTCTGTGAGGATGGCAGAGGCCTGTTGTTGGGGGAGAGTGATTTTGTTATGGAGGAGAGAGGAGGTCTGCCCGTTCTTTGTGGGAATAAAGGGATTTAGCTATAGAAGTTAGGAAGAAGATTGGTGCTAGGGGGATTTCTAGTGTGAGACTATGGGCTACTGCATCAGCAAGGTAGTTACTGATTGCCACGGTCAGTTGAGCCCTGGTGGCCCTGGCAGTGGACTATAGCGAGCTCTGTTGGGACCTGGAGGGCCTCTGGGAGTTTTGTTATAAGAGTAGCATTAATGACTGGTGAGCCCTTTGTAGTGAGGAAGCCCCATTCTTTCCAGAGGGCAGAGTGAGAGTGGGCAATAAGGAAGGTGTATTTGTAATCAGTGTAGATATTGACTTAGTGGCCCTTTGAGACAGTGAGGATGTGAATGAAGGCTATGAGTTCAGCCTTTAGAGATGTGGTACCTTCTGGGGGACAGTACACCTCCACGGTGGCAGAGAGAGAGAGACTACTACATATTCCACCCAGCAATGGTAATCTGACCCAACTGCTGAGCTGCCATTGACAAAAAGAGTGCAGTCTGGATTGGATAGAGGTATATTGAACACTCCTTGTCAAGGGGAGGCAAGGGTTTTGGCAACATGAGGGCAACAGTGAGACAGGGTAGGCAGAGTGGTTGGCAGAGGAAGTAAGGTGGATGGGTTGAGAGGAGGAGAGGAGTGGAGAGAGAGATTATGATTTTCAATGAAAAATAAATGGAATTTCTGAACCTGTGATGGCCCAAGGAGAGAGAGTGGTGGCTGAGGAGGTCCATTAGGCTGTGAGAAGAGAAGATGGAGAGGGACTGTGCTAAAGTGAGTTTGAGGGATCCTTTTGTGAGTATAGTGGCAACCACCAGAGCTCTCAGACAGGGCTGCCATCCCCAGACCATAGGGTCTAGCTGTCTAGGCAGGAAGGCCACTGGGCGACAGCTGGGGCCGACAGGTCATGCAAGAAGTCCAGTTAAAACCCCCTGTTGTTCATCAGTGAAGAGGTGGAAAAGACGCATCAAGTTCAGGAGTGAGAGGGAAGGTGAGGAAAGCAGGGCATCTCAAAGGGTCATAAAGGCCTTACAAACAGTGGTAGGTGAGGTAAGGGGGCCTGGTGGAGTTTCTTTGGCTGCAGCATATAGTAGTTTAGCGAGGAGGGCAAAGTTAGGGATCCATTGGTGGAAGAAGCCCACTAGACCAGGGAAGGAAAACATTTTCTCTATTGTGGTAGGGGGTTGGAGACTGCAGAGGAGCTTGACACAGTCAGATATAAGTGTCTTGGTGGTTGGGGTAAGGGAGATCCCTAAATAGATAACTGAAGCAACTGAAAGTTGGGCTTTGGACAGGGAGACTTCATAGCCCTGGGATCCCAAGAAGTTGTGAAGATGAGTTGTGGGTTGTTGAGAGAGACATATGGGCTGCAGAGGAGATAATTTTCATACTGTAAGAGGGTGCTGGGGACAAGTGAGCAAGATGTGAGGTCTTGAGCGAGAGCCTGCCCAAAAAGTTGGGGGCTGTCTCGGAAGCCCTGGGGCAGGACTGTTCAGGCAAGCTGTTGGGCAGAGTATGAATCACAGTCCTCCCAAGTGAAAGCAAACAGGAAGTAGGAGTCTGGGTGGAATGGGATAGTGAAAAAGGCATCCTTGAGGACAAGGATTGTGAAGTGAGTGGTGTTTGGTGGGATGTGGGATAGGAGGGTGTATAGGTTGGGGACCACCAGATGGATAGGAGTAACTGCCTCATTGATGAGATGGAGGTCCTGAACTACGTGATAGGCCCCAACAGCTTGTGGACTGGGAGGATAGGAGTATTGCATGCAGTCTGTAGTAATGAGGAGTTTGTGAGTGAGAAGTCAGGTGATAATAGACTTAAGCCCCTTACAGTGTGTTTCAGAGATAGGGAATTTGGGTCAGGAGGGAAACTTGGTGGGGTCCTTCAGGCAAATAAGAATTGGAGCGTGGCGGGAGGCCACAACCATTTCAGAAGTGCCCCATACAACAGGGTTAACTTCTTCAGGGGGAAGAGGAAAGGAGGGAGGGCCAGAGAGATCAGAGTCAGTGGATGAGCAAATAAGAGGGAGGAGAAAGTGAGTGGCAGGGGCTGCAGCTGGAAGTTGGAGGGTAGCTCCCAATTGGTGAAGGATGTCTCTTCCCAGGAGGGGGACTGAGCATGACAGCATAATTAGCAAGGAGTGGGAGAAAGGTTGTCCCTCTATACGGCAGGCTAGGATGGCTGTTCTAGGTGGGCAGGAGGGTGTGCATCTATTCCCATGACTGAGATCTGAGAAGGATAAAGTAGCCCCAAATGAGAGGGCAAGATGGAATAGGTAGCCCACGTATCCACAAGAAAGATGGACTTACCTGCTACCTGTAGCATTACCCTGAGTTTGGCAAGGGTGATGGGAGTCTTCGAGTCTGGGCCTCTTCAGTCGGCGGCTAGCCCCAACAGCTGCCAAGAGGGGCCCACCTGACTGACTTGTCCCCTGCATGGAGGCACCCAGGAATGAGTCAGCCATTGGGCAGTCACTTCCCCAGTGACTAGGCTGTTTGCACTTATGTTATGGCCTGGTGGGTGGTTGGGTCCAAGGCACTGTCAAGCCCAGTGGCCCACGTTCTCACACTTGAAGCATGGTCCCAGGGGAATGGACTTAGAAAAGGAAGCCCTTTGTGCCCCTGTGAGACTGCTGGCCTCAGGGCTGCTACCAGGGCCTGGGTTTATAGTGCCACTTTGTGGTGAAGGTGGGCTTGGCATTCAGCTTCAGCCACTTCCTCCTGGGTATTGTAAACCTTATATCCCATTTTCACCAGATCATGGACAGAGGTCTGAGGGCCATCCTCTGCCCGTATAAGTTTTTTACAAATATCAGGTGCTGACTAGGTAATAAAGTGAGTTGCCAAAACCATAACCCTAGTCAGTGAAGTGGAATCTAATCAGGTATAAAGGGTTAAGGCCTCTGTAAGATGATTGAGGAGCACAGCTGGGTTTTCATCTGCCCCCCCCCCGGGTGATTTCCTGCAGTTCAAAATTCACAGTTTTGTCATAGACACCCTGCATTCCAGCCAGGAGACATTGGATCATGTAGTCTTGGTTTTGTTTACCAGAGTTTCATACCTGATAGTCCCATTGAGGGTCAGTAATAAGAACAGCTGCTTGTGTGACTGGAAGAGTTGGGTCGACCAGATGGGCTTGGTAGGCATATTCTCAGACTGAAGCCTGGACTCTCTCTCTTTCATCCACAGTAAGGGTGGAGGACAGGATTACATAGAGGTCATGCCAAGTAAGATTATAAGATTGAGTAAAATAGCAAAACTCTTCGATAAAAGCCTTGGGGTTAGCAGAGAAAGAACTAAGTCTTCTTTCTATTTGTGATAGATCTTGGAGAGAGAAGGGAATGTGGATTCTGCCAATACTCTCTGTTCCTGCCACTTCACAGAGAGGACAGAGAAGGTTAGAACTGGGGAAGGGGTGGGAGAATGGTGAGAGTGTGAGCGGGTATGTGAACTAACTGGAGACGGGTGAGGAGGGGATGGGATCGAAGGACATGGAGAAGAAGGAGGTGGTGCCGGTGAAGGCAGAGGAGCGGTGGAGGTGGTTCTGAGACTGGCAGCACTGAAGTGGGACTGGGGTATGGTAGGGGACTCTGGGAGAGCACCAGGGAGTTGGGAGATAAGAATTTGGGGTGGTTCATCTATAGGAGAGAGATTGGCCTCTAGGAGAGGTTTGGTCTTAGACTGTGGGGTTCTGGTTGCTTGAAGGACTTGGGCAGTAGTGCAGGAAGTGCTGGGGGTGGTGGGAGTGTAGATCCCAAAAAGCTTGGACATATGGAACCTCCAACCATTTGCCTACTCTTCAGCAATAGTTATCCAAATCAGTGAGGGTATTGTAATCAAAAGTCCCCTCAAGAGGCCATTTACACCTGTTGTCTAAAGTGTATTGTGGCCAGGCCACAGTGGAATAGAATATAAGCTGCTTGCAGCGAAGACCCTGAGTGAGTCCTAATTTGGTGAAGTTATGAAGCAGACAGACCAGGGATGTCTTTGACTTGGTGATAGACTCAGTATTACCCATTGTGTCCAGAACTCAAATGAGTGGAGAAGGGAGAGGCATCCCAAACCTCTTTTTGTGCTCGTGGAGTGGAAGAGGGATAGGTAGCAGGGGATTCAGACGTCTCCACAGTCACCTGAACTCCAGGAGTTGGAGGGGACCCTGACATGGCCTGTGGCGGGCACTGCATACGGAAGCCATCTTGAGCTATCCACCATCTTGGAAACCATTAGTCTTCATTTCCTCATTGAGCAAACCGTTTCTCAGAAATCATGCGACCAACCATTCTTCCCAGAAGTGGTTGGGTTTCTAGGCAACGGGAGAGATCCACCCACATCAATGATTGGTTCATGCTGTTCTATCTCATTTGCACTTTGAGCAACCAATTGGTGCCCACCAGCTGTATATAACTCTCCATTTTTCCTCAATAAAGGAAGAAGAAGAAGAAGATGGAAGACTTGATCAGCACCTGTGTTGTTTCCACTCTGTGTGTGTGCGTGCATGTATTTGTCCCATCTCTCACGCCCTCCCCCAGGGAAGCTGTTTGAGTGTCCCACGGGTCAGGGCACGTGGCGCCTGAACACGGACTTGGGTACGAGGGATCCAATGAAGAGCTCCCAAGGAAGGCTCCAGTGTAGAGCAAGCAAGAAAAGCCAGCGGAAAACAGAGGAGGATGGCAGAGAATCGTCCTGAGAAAGGCCGCAGAAGAGGATGGCAGAGAATCATCCTGGTGGGTAACAAAGGTTGCTAACTTATAAGTAATAAGGGTAATAATGGGACAAGTAATAAGGGTGATAATGGGACAAAAGCTTAGTCAGCATGAAATATGCGTTCAGAGCTTAATAGAAGCCCTTGTCGTTATGGTCGCTAAGGGAGAGCAGATCATACAAAATGATCAACCCCTGGAGGAGGCTATAGCCACCTCAGATCTAACCAAGGATTCTAAAATTGAAAAAGAACAGGGAGAGGATCTTATTTCCCTAGATAGTGAGGAAGACGTTAAAAGCCCCAAAAGTGAGACAAAACCCAAAAAATCTAAAAAACTAAAAAAGAAAAACAACCTTAAG
>NW_006201718.1:218541-221396 GCF_000334495.1 Tupaia belangeri chinensis | reverse complement strand
GACATGTGGCGGGGACTGCATACAGAAGCCATCTTCAGCTATCCACCATCTTGGAAACCATTAGGCTTCACTTCCTCACTGAGCAAACCGTTTCTCAGAAATCATGTGACCAACCGTTCTCCCTGGAAGTGGTTGGGTTTCTAGGCAACAGGAGAGATCCACCCACATCAATGATTGGTTCATGCTGTTCTATCTCATTTGCATTTCGGGTAACCAATTGGTGCCCACCAGCTGTATATAACTCTCCATTTTTCCTCAATAAACGGAAGAAGAAGAAGACGGAAGACTTGATCAGCATCTCCTATTGTGTGTGCGTGTATTTGTCCCATCTCTCACTCCCTCCCCCAGGGAACCTGTTCGACTGTCCCGCGGGTCAGAGCAGTGGCCGTGTTTTCAGACAGGGAACCCAGAGGAGGTTTGAGTTCCAGAAACCATGAGCAGGTGGACATACCCTTAAAAGGCTAGGACAGCTGGTTAGTCAGTGGTTGGCAGGTCAGTTCTTGGTTCAGGGGAGGAGAGGCCCTCACAGGGGCTGTGGGACACAAAACTCCTCCTGGGTTTTAGTTCCAAAGGAATGGGCCAACTATGTGAGAAAATAGAAATGTAGAGCTTTTATTGGGAGCACTCCCGGGTGAGGTTTGCTGGTCCAACAGAGAAAGAGAGAGGAGGTCAGAGAAGTCGCATGCTAGGGTGGGGTTTAGAGATTTTTATAAGGGTATAGGGAGGAGGAGTGTCTTAGAGGTAGAAGCAGTCCATGTATGGTAAAGGTTTAGGGGGAGAGCAGATTACTGTGCCACATAAGGTCTGGTGATGTGTGCAAAGAAGAGTGCCATGTGCGGAGTAGAGCATGTGTGCGGAGTAGAGTAAATGTGCTACATTTGGTTGAGATCTGAGTGCAGGACAGGGACAGACTAGAACCGGATTACATCAGCAGACTGTGGCATGGCATCCAACCCCCATATCCAAGCTGCCCAGGCCTCTGGCCTAACACAATCTTTTTGTTTAAACTCTGAAAGTCAACATTCAACATTGATATTGATATTTCCAAACTTGTCCTTATCATTAAGTTGGCCATTTTCTTGGTTGTTTTTTCCCCTCTTATTATTATTATTTTGTGTGTGTGTGTGTGTGTGTGTGTGTGTGTGTGTGTGTGTCTATTTTAAGTTTTCCTAGTACAGAATACCCTTCAGAACTTCCTGAAGAGTTGGTCTAGTGTTAATAAATTCATTCAGGCTTTGTTTATCTGGCATGTTTTTATTTTTTCTTCTCATATGAAGGATAATCTTGCCCAGTATAATATTCTTGGTTGAAATTGTTTTTCAGGAATACTTTGAATATATTTTCCCATCCTTTCTTTACTTGCATTGTTTCTGATGGGATATCCTTTGTAAGTAACTCGATGTTTTTCTCCTGCCAATTTTAATATCTTGTCTTTATCTGTGGTTTTGGCCAATCTGGCTATGATGTGCCATGGAGAGGATCTTTAAGAGTTGATTCTATTTGGGGTCCTTTACAATTCTTGGGTCTGGATACTTGAATGCTTCTCTTGGAAATTTTATCCCAGGATTTCATGGAATAGATTATCAATGCCCTAATTAGTTTCTTCACCTTCTGGGATACCTATTATCTGGATGTTTAGGCATGTAATGATATCTCGTATTACTTGTATATTATTATCATTTTTCTGGGTTGTTTTCTCAGTCTTATTGGTGAATTTTTCAAGGTCAGGGGTTCTATATTCTACATATTCTATCCTCTGCATGATTTAATCTGCTTTTAATACTTTCAAGGGACGTTTTGATTTCCTGTATTACAGGCTTCATCTCTGACAGTTCTGTCTGATTCTTTTTTTTTTTCTTTTTTCTTTTTTTATCGTATTTTATTTCTGTATTTTATACATTCAATCATGTCACTTAGTTTGCAAAGTAAATATTCCCAACATGTTTACATTTCTCCCTAGTCCAGTTCATAATACTATAAAGTTATTGTCAACAGATAATACTCAATTTTTTTGTCCCATTAATGTTTTGCCTCTCCATTTTTCTCCTTAATGTTCTTCCTGAGACTGTATTCCTTCACCTATGTTCTTCTTGCACTATATCTGGTATTCACAACCATTTACTGTGTTTCTACATCCTTTAGTCATTCAGTTTTGGTCATAGAGTGCGGAAATTCAGTAAACATTAAGTGGATATACAATGACTATCCTTCATAGCCTGGCTTGCTTCACTCAGCAGCAAATATCCCATATTCATCCACTTTCTGTCAAAAGCCAGGGTCTTGTTTTTTATGGCTGAGTAGAATTCCATAGAGTGTATGTGCCACAGTTTTTCCAAACCATTCATCTGTTCATAGGCATTTAGGTTGGTTCCATTTCTTAGCAATTGTGAATAAGACCGCAATAAATATTGATGTGCAAGTACTTTTCCAATTAAGAATTCTTCTGTCCTTTGGGTAGATACCAAGGACTGAGATTGTTGGGTCATATGGAAGTTCTATTTGTAGATTTCTCAGGAATCTCCAACTCGTTCTCCACAGTGGCTGGACCAATTTACATTCCCACCAGCAGTGTAAGAGAGTTCCCCTTTCACCATACCCCTGCCAGCATTTATTATTTTTTGATTGTTTAATCTTAACCATTCTGACTGGGGTTAGGTTGTATCTCGTTGTTGTTTTAATCTACATTTCTCTTACAATAAGGGATGTTGAACATTTTTTCATATGTCTTTTGGCTATTCGTATGTCATCCTTAGAAAGTAGTTTTTTCAACCATTCTCCCATCTTTTAATAGGGTTGGTTGTCTTTTTTCAGGACAACTGCTTGAGTTCCTTGTGTATTCTGGTTATCAGTCCCTT
>NW_006201718.1:205140-217899 GCF_000334495.1 Tupaia belangeri chinensis | reverse complement strand
CGCGGTCGACTACGTGGGAGTCCAGCGACATAGCCATTACGCTAACTGCTGGTTCCCTCCAGGAGCAGTTTTATAGTTTGAGATTTTAGGTTTAGATCTTTGATCCACTGTGACTTGATTTTTGTGAATGGTGACAGGTAGAAGTTCAGATTCATCTTTCTGCAGGTGGATATCCAGTTTTTTCAGCAGCATTTGCTGAAGAAGTTTTCCCTTTCCCAGTCGATTGACTGCAATGCTTTGTCAAAAAATAGTTGACTGTATGTCTGGGAGTTTATTTCTGGGGACTCTATTCTGTTCCATTTATCCACCTATCTGTTTCTGTGCCTGAACCATGCTGTTTCGATTACCACAGCTTTGTAATATATTTTTGGGTCTGGGAGTAAGATGCCTCGCACTCCACTCTATTGTGCAAAATTGCTTAGGAAATACGAGGCCTTTTATGATTCCAGACAAATCGTATGATTGTCTTTTCTAGATCTGTGAAGAATGTGTCTGGTACTTTAATTGGGATTGCATTAAAAATGTAGATTAATTTGGGTAAAATTGCCATTTTGATTATATTAATTTTTCCAATCCAGGAACATGGGATGTCTTTCCACTTTTTTGTGTATTTTCAATTTCTTTTTTAACTTCTTGTAGTTTTCCTTGTGGAGGTCTTTAACTCCCTCGGTTAGATTTATTACCAGGTATGTTATACTTTTTGTGGCTATGGTAAATGAAATTACTGTTTTTTCAGTCTGACTGCTGTTCGTATATAGAAATGTTATAGATTTCTGTATGTTGATTTTGTATCCTGCAACTTTACTGTATACATTTATTACTTCTAGAATTTTTTTCATAGATACCATTGGGTCTTCTATGTATACAATCATGTCATCTGCAAATAGAGAGAATTTCTCCTCTTCTTTTCCTATTTGAATGCCTTTTATTTTTTCCTCTTTTCTGATTGTGTTGGTGAGGACTTCGAGTATTGTATTGAAAAGGAGTGGAAAAAGTTGGCAACCTTGTCTTGTACCAGTGTTTAGTGGGAAAGCTTTCAGATTTTATTCATTCAAGATGATGTTTGCTATTGTTTTTTCATTGATAGCTTTTATTGTGTTGAGTAATGACTCTTCTATGCCAATATTGCTGAGAGTCTTGATCATGAAGGGATGTTTTATCATATCAGATGCTTTTTCTGCAACAATTGATATAATCATGTTTTCTTTTTAATCTTTCTTTCTGTTAATATGGTGTATTACATTTATGGTTTTGCATATGTTGAACCAACCTTTTATTCTTGGAATAAAGCCTACTTGATTGTGATGTATAATCTTTTTTATAAGTTGTTGGATACGATTTGCTACTATTTTGTTGGGAATCTTTGTGTCTATATTTATCAGAGATATTGGTCTATAGTTTTCCTTCCTTGTTCTGTTCTTATGTGTTTTAAGGATAAGGGTGATGAAGGCTTCATAGAATGAATTAGGGAAGGATTCACCCTTTTGGATCTTTAGAAATAACTTGAGCAATAGGGGGATTAACTCTTCTTTGAATGTTTTGTAGAATTCAAAGGTGAAGCCATCAGGACCAGGACTTTTCTTTTTTTGGAGGTTATTTATTACTAATTCAGTCTCCTGGCTTGTTATGGGCCTATTCAGACTTCCTATATCCTTCTGGCTCAATCTCAGTAGATTACGTGTCCAGGAATTTGTCCATCTCATCCAGATTGTCTTTTTTCTTGGCATATAGTTGTTCATAGTATCCTCTAATGATGTTTTGTATTTCTACTTTGTCTGTTGTTATATTTCCTGCTTCATTGCAGATTTGATTCACATGGTTCCTTTCTCTCTTCTTCTTAATAAGTCTCACTAGTAGTGTATTGATTTTGTTTGTCTTTTGATAGAACCAGCTTTTCCTTTAATTTGTTTTCTGTATGATTAGTTTATTTTCTATTTCATTTATTTCTCCTTGTATCTTTATTATTTTCTTTCTCCTGGAGATTTTTGGGGTTTTTTTTTGCTCTTGCTTTTCCAATTCTCTGAGGCACGATATTAGGTGATCCATTTGCCTTCTTTCCTTCTTCTTATTTGCACTAATTGCTATGAACTTTCCTCTTATCACTGCTTTAGCAGTGTCCCAAAGATTATGGAAACGCGTATCCACATTGTCATTGGCTTCCGTGAATCTTTTGATTTCTGTCTTTATTTCTTCAGTATTTGTGAAGTCATTCAGGAGTAGGTTATTTAGTTTCCATGTATTTGAGAATTTTTTAGGATTTCTTTGAATTAAAATCAAGTTTAATTCCACCATGGTTGGTGAAGATGCTGGATATAGTTTCTATGCTTTGAATCTCTAGAGGCTTGCCCTGTGCCCTATCATGTGGGCAATCTTTGAAAAGGCTCTATGTGGGTGTGATAGAAAAGTATATCTCATGTTTTATGATGGAATGTTCTATAGATGTCTGTTTAATCCATTTGATTTATAGTATCGTTTAGATTCTTTATCTCTTTGCCTACTTTTTGTCTTGATGATCTTTCCAGAGGGGATAGTGGAGTGTTGATATCTCCAACAATTGTGTGTTGCAGTCTATCTCCCCTTTTAGATCTAACAGTCTTTCCTTCACCTTTTGGGTCTTCCTGTGTTAGGTGCATAATTATTTATAAGCATTATATCTTCTTGATCGATAGACCCTTCTTTGTCTCTTTGAAAAATTTTTGCTTTACACCCTATTTTGTCAGAAATTAGTATCACAACTCCAGCTCTTTTTTGGTTCCCATTTGCATGGAAAACATTTTTTCACCCCTTTACTTTCAGTCTATGTTTGTCTTTATCCATGAGGCAGGTTTCCTGTAGGCAACAAATAGAGGTTTTCTGTTTTTTTTTAATCCATTCAGCCATTCTGTGTCTCTTGATTGGAGAATTTAATCCATTAGCATTCAATGTTATTATTGATGTTACTGGATCTGTCCCGATGTTTAAGTTGGCTGTTTTGTCTTGGTTACCTTTTATTCCTTTATTTTGACTGTTCATTGTTTAGTTTTCCTGGAACAGTACTTCCTCAGGGTTTCTTCAAGAGCTGGTCTGGTGTTGGCAAATTCTTTCAGGTTTTGTTTATCTGAGAAAATTTTTTATCTTTTTTTCCCATGTGAAGGATAATCTTGCAGGATATAGTAATCTTGGTTGAAATTGTTTCTCTCTTAACACTTTCAATACATCTTCCCATTCTTTCCTTGCTTGCATTGTTTCTGTTGAGAAGTCCGGTGTTAGTCAGATGGGATGACCTTTGTTAGTCACTTGTCATTTCTCTCTTGCCAGTTTTAGTATCTTGTCTTTTTCTGTGGTCTTGGCCAGTCTGGCTAAGATGTGTCTTGGGGAAGATCTTCTTGGGTTGATTCTATTTTGGGTTGTATTTCTTGAGTCTTGATGTGTGAATGCCTCTTTAGACTTGGGAAATTTTCTTCCAGGATTTCATGGAATAGATTTTCCATGCTCTTATTAGTTTCTTCACCTTCTGGGATACCAATTTTTCAGATGTTAGAGCATCTAATGGAATCTAGTATTTCTCATATATTATCCTCATGTGTTTTTCTTTTATTTGTTTGTTTTTGTTATTTTCTCTATCTTTTTGGTGGTTTTCTCTAAGTCAGAGGTTTTATCCTCTACATTGGAGATTCGATCTTCAGCATGGTCTAATTGACTTTTAATACTTTCAAGAGAGTTTTTGATTTCATGTATTCCAGACTTCATATCTAATAGTTCCATGTGATTCTTTCTTAGCATGTCTGTTTCTTCTTTCATATTGTGGAAGGACTTCCTAATCTCCTGTAGTTCATTGTCTCTTTTCTGTTCCAACTCATAGAATTTGGTCACCATCTATGTTCCAAATTATTTCTCTGACATTTTAGTAACTTCCTCCATTTTTTCGAGAAATGTAAGGGAGTTACTGTTTTCTTTTGATGGAGACATATTTACTGGTTTATTCAAACCTGAGTCTCTTCTATTTCTAGCTATTGGGAGATGTATTCACTTTGTAATACCTTTTATGAGAATGCTTCTTCAACTAGGAGCAAGTGTGTTTCTTTTTTGTTGTGGACTGATGTGTGTCAAAGTCTCTTTTCTGTTGTGTTAACAATGTGGTCAACGAGGACTATTTTACTCAGGTGTCTAAAGAGCAGTATCTCCTTTTTTTGTAGGTCGTTTAGTAAAAAGGAGGATCCCAGGAAGTCTTACAATACTAGGGTATTTCAGAACTGTGATTCTAGACCTATCTAGTCTCTCCAGAAAAGGGGAGGAAGAGCAAGAGAGGACAATATAAGAGGGAAGAAAGTAAGGAGATTAAAGAAAAAGTCGCATGTCATACACTAGCACAGCACATGATTTCACTAGGGTTCTGGAGATGGAAGTGGGGTCTGCTGTAGAGCTGGGGGTGGTCCTGTTTGATAAGGAGAAGTGTTAAATTAACAAATGACAGAAACAGAGAAGGAAAAAAAAGCCTACCTAGCTGGTAGAGATAGAGGCTCACTGGGGTCAGGGGAGCCTGAGCTAGAGCTGGGGTGGGGGCTCTGCCTCAGTGTCCCTTAGGTGAGGGGTCCAGAGATTGAAGTTGGATCTGCTGTAGAGCTGGGGGCAGTCCTGCCTGACAGAGATAAAGGGTCGCTCGGGTTGGGGGAGCCATATCTGGAGCTGGGGCAAGGGGCCCTGCCTCAGTTTCCCTTAAGCCAGGGGTCTGGAGATGGAAGTCCCTTCTGATTCTTTTTCTTTTTCTTTTTTTTTTTTTTTGCTGTGTATTTATTTCCTCTTTCATACTGTGAAAGAACTTCCTCAACTCCTGGAACTCATTATCTCTTTTCTCCTGCATTTTCTGGAGTTTGTTGACTCTCTTTTCTTGCATCCCTGTTAGCTTTGTCTCTATGAATATCCTAAATTCTTTATCTGACATTTCCACTAGTTCCATTGTACTGACTGTGGATGATGAAAGGCTGTTCTTTCCCCTTGAAGGAGAGAATTTTTCTTGATTTCCCATGTATCTTATGCCTCTGTAGTGGTGATTTCTGGTCATCTCATGAATTATACATTACTTCCTATCTTCTTGGAGTTAATTCTGAGTGTTAGCGGTGAGTGAAAGGTGATAGCCCCCAAATTTTGTGCTGTTCCATTTCCCTGATCTTTACCAAGCAACCTGCACTTTTGTCAGAGGAAGTTGATATTACAAATGCCTCACAGTTTCAAGGGAATAGCAGCATGGGGTTGAGCTGTGGGGTTTAAAGTATTCAGATGTTTCACTACTCTGCACATAGCCTTGCCTAGACACTCAACGTGTGGAAAGTGAGAATCAAGGTGAGAAAGTCAAGTAAAAGAAAGAAAATTAAAGGAAAAAGACAAAAAAATTTGAAACAAAAAATGAAAAGTGAAAAAAATGTATTAAAATAAAAAATGAGAACCGTGTGGCACGCTAGCACACTGAGTAAAATGGGCAGGGCTGAACCACCTCAGATGCACATGGATTATGAAATTAGCAAGAGAAAGGAGAGGTGAGAGACAAGAGACAGTACCTATATATATATAGAGGCTTTTTCTGGTTAAAGGGGCAAGGCTAGTCCTATCTTAGAAACACATGGATTCTTAAATTAGCAAGACAAAGGAGAAGTCAGAGAGCAGAGACAGTACCTACACATTTTTTTTCCTCACACATTTTAAATAGATAGATATATAGATAGATATAGATGAGTAAAATTTTTTTAGAAAGGGAGAAGGAGAGACAGAGACAGAAGCAGAAATAAGACAGAGAGCACCCTACCTGGCTTTTAGCTTGGTGTTGAGTGGGAAAGAGGGGTTTGGAGCAGGGCTGGGCCCACCTTAGATACACTGGGATTCTGGCTTTTCACTGAGTGTTGGCCCTATTTGAACTATTTCTTATAAACCATTGATTCAAAACAAAACAGAGAATTATTATCTGTAGAAACTCTAAACTACGTCCACATAATCACCATATTTGAATAGCTTTATTGTGGTGTAATTGATATAAAATATATTGTACATTTTTAGAATGTACAGTACAGTGTAAGTTTTTACATTTATATATTGACACTCACACCTGTGAAGCCATCTCTGCTATTGAGATAATGAACAGATCCATCATTTCCAAAGATTTTCTTGCCTTTTCATAATCTCTTTTACCAATCCCCCTCCCCAACAATCCCCAGACCAGCAATAAAAAGCATTATTTACCATTACTCACTCTGTATGAGCACTAGACACTCTGCCCGCTAGACTTCTCAAGTGGTTCTTTCCCCAACCTTGCATAATTTCCTCATGTGCATGTGCTGATCAGTACTCTCCTGAATTCTCAAGAGGGACTTTCTACACTAATACTGATATTTTCCTTTATTCGCTATACTGCTAACTCTAGTTGCCTTGGTCTCCTTAGATTATATGCCCCATGTCTTCAACTAGAGGACTTCTCTGGGTCCTCCTGAGATCCCCTTCCTGCAGTGACCTGGAAACTCTCCAGACACTAAGCAAGAGATATTACAGGGCTTACTTTCTTTGTTTCCTGTCTGGTAAGGATCATTGTGCTTGTGTGCCTAGATCTTATGTCTTGAAATCATTGTTTCACATATTTTGTACAACTTTTTATTTGTTTAAGAGGGAAGAACAAGTCTTCTCCCTATTCTTTTGTCTTGGCTAGAAGAAGTCTCTCATAGTAGTTTTGTTTGTTAAAATTTTTAAGGGGCAATAAAATTTCCACTAATAAACTATAGGAAAATATTTTTGTAAGTTCAGTAAGCAGACTTGATAGATAAATGTAATTTTTCAACTAGATACATATAGGGGGTGGGAATATTAAGAAAAGCAATGTGTATTTTAATTGTGTTTGAAGGAAAATGAATAAACTGAATGAAAGTTTAGAAGTGCGGGGGCCAGCAAGTGGCATGTTGGTTAAGGCGCTGGACTCTCAGAGGATGAGGGCTAAAAATCCAAGAGACATGTCTGCAAGAGAACTGGAAATACACAGTGACCAGTTGTGTGCTGAGAATGAATGAGATGGAGACTTGAGGATAAATACCTCCAGGTTTTCCAATTTGAGGAAATTGGCAGATATCATGTCATTAACTGAAATGGAGACAAAAAGCAGAATAAGTTTGAATTAATTTTTTTATCCTACTGAGTTTAGGGCTTTTATGGTGGAGCATTGGATCTCAACAAAGAGGTCTGAGAGTCAATGACATAATGTCATAGTTATAATGGGAAGAATATGATATAATATTCTTAGTCTCTGAAATACTTTAATGAAGAATTTTGCACTTTAAATATCTATCAAACGAAGATATTCACTCAGGTTTATTCCTAAGTATTCCAGTACAGGAGATAAAATTATGTCATAACATTCTCTCAGTGAGCAAAGGATTCAAGATATTCTCAAACACCCTCACGAATTCTAGAATTTTACACAGTGTAATAATGTTCTTCAGTGAAAATCAAAATATCAGACACAAGGCATATTCTGTCACAGACTTTCTAAGCAGTGACCACTAGAAGAGAAAAGTGAGAAGAGTGGCAAACAGAGAGTCTCAGGAGTAGTGCTGAGCCTTTTTTAAAAAGTTGCTATTGTAAGGTCAGCTCTGATTTAAATATTCCTGGTACTGCATAAACAGAGGAACTTGGGAAAGCCTGAGTCACTCTCACACCCTCAGTTGGCTTCATAAATCAAGACAGATTCTAACTTGGACACTTTATGAGCCCATGAATGTGAGATCTATTTGAGGAAGAAGTGATTTAGTTTGACCTTCAAGCAGTGGAAAAGAAAACACTTGCCACTTCCGGAGGACTTCCTCAGAGAACACTCCACCTCAGACAGTAGAACCCCACCGACGTTTCTCAGTCTCCTGAAATGTAAGAAATCTTAGTTATAACATTTATATTCATGAGGACTACATGTTTGAATACTACTGATGAACAACTTTGTTAGTGCCAGTCAGTCCAAAGCTTTTACCAAGTGCTTTTCTCCCTTATCTCAGATGGTCCAAGGTAAGCAGATAAAGTTATAGATTGTGAGGTGGCTTCCAGATGCTCCCTTCTCTAAGGATACAAGATGTAGGGTGAGAAAATAGTTTCTGAATTTTACTGAATTCTAATGCAGTCCTCCAGATATGGCATGGTTCTATTCTTCTATTCCATAATTAGATATCTGCTAGTATGTCATGTAATTTTCAGATTGTGATAGGATTTGGTGGGTTTTATGTCTTTCAGGGAAGTAGAAAACATCATGAACCTTCTTTCCATAGTGCTACTTGACATGAATGATTTTTTTTTTCAGAATTATTGGAATGAGTGGATGGCATAAAGGTTACATCGCTTTACTCCATGGTTTGAGTCCCGACCTGGTGACTTAAAATGTGTGAGTGTGTGTGCCCAAGATCCTGAAAGAAGAATGGAGAAAAGATTGTGGTATGGACATCCCTGTTGGAGAGATGATTTCTAACTTTCTGTTTCTTTGTTTCCCTGGCAAGCGCACATGCCCTATAACAAAATCCTCTCTCAAAAAAAAAAAAAAGAATTATTAATTTTTTTTAATCTGCTGTAGGACATGTGCACTCACCAGAGAGAGACACAGAGAGGGAAAGTGAGAAAGCAAGCCTCCAGGTCTGGGACTCAAACTGCAATCAGTCATGTGGGAATCCAGCACCTTAACCAAATGCCAGCTGCTGGTCCAAGGTGAATGAATCTTAAGTACACTACAGATTACAAAATGGCCAGGGTTTACAATCACATACTTTACAAAATTTTCTTCTTTGTGTTACTGGGAGTTGTCAATGGAAATAAAATATGCAATCATGACTCTCTTCAAGAACCTCTAGACTTGCAAACACAACCCTAAGAGAAGGTAGTGTTGTCACCAATCCCAGACTATTTGGAAAATACATAATAAGGTACAAATTTATCTTTAAAGAGTTTAGCAATTCTTGGCAAGTCGAGCCTGTCCTGAAAACCATAACTTTCTGACTTATGGAAAAAGAGTATTTGAAAATAGTGGTGGATGTCTATAAGTGTCCAGCAAAAGATTTATGTAATAAACTCTTTGATTGAAATGTCCAGAATACTCAATGAAATAAAATCCTTGACTCTTTCGCGTCCAGAATTAATTCTGTGGAACCATGAATCACACTAAGGATGAGGAATAAGGGATTAGGAGAAGAAGCTCTCACTGAAAAGATTGCCTCTCTTTTCTCAAACTGCTACTGATCCCTCTACTTCTACCACCAGTCATTCTCCACCCCCTGTCTTCTTGTGATTTATGAAAGAAAAACAGGTGTTACCACCAGGTAATTAATTAATTGGATTCCCTAGTTGATTTTGGGGACATTGGTTGGAAAAGGAGAAGGTGAGAAACCCCCCCAAAAAACTATCTTCTCTAAAAAAAGAAAAAAGAACAAAAATAAAAAAAATAAAAAACTACCTTCTCTGCAGTGTTTATTTATTATCTGATCTCTGATGAGAGATTATCCTAGAAGTAAGAATGCCTTAAAAAATATTACTTTCTGGTGATCATTTTAATGAGATGTTTACTATGTGCCCAGTTTTGTTCTGAACATTTTATGTACAGTACTCTTATTTTATTTATTTATTCATTTATTTATATTTTTGGAGAAGTTTTTACTATAGGGCACGTGTGCTTGCCAGAAAGACAGAGAGAGACATACAGAAAGCGAGAAATCACCCACTGGGGGGGATGGCCACACTGCAATCCCTTCTCCATTCTCCTCTCAGGATCTTGGGCATGCACACGTGCCTGGCATGAGTTTAAGCCACCGAGCCCGGGACTCCAACTGTGGTTGACTACATAGGAATTCAGCAAAATAGCTGTTACACCAACTGCTGGTCCCTTTATGTACACTATTCTTTTTTTTTTTTTTAAGTTTTTTTCTACAGAGTGCGTGTGCTCGCCAGAGAGACAGAAAGAGACAGAGAGACAGAAAGCGAGAAATCACCTCCCAAGGGGGATGGCCACCCCGCAATCCCTTCTCCTCCATTTTCCTCTCAGGATCTTGGGCATGCACATGCGCCCCGTGTGAGTTTAAGCCACCAGCTCCGAGACTCAAACCCCGGTCGACTACGTGGGAGTTCAGCGACATAGCCGTTATGTTAACTGCTGGTCCCTGTACACTATTCTTATAAAAGATCTTGCGAGATGGGAAGTATCTTTTTTACAGATAAGGAAACTAAGGTTAAGTGATTTAGGTTAACCTTAGTTAAGTCGCTTAACCAAGGTCACTGAGACTTAAACCTAGGTCTGTGTAACTTTACTACTTTATTCTGCCTCTACTTTTGTTACATCTTTAACTGGTTATCTTAGTTACCTTGAGCTTTTGTAAGAGAATACCATAGACAGGGCAACCTAAACAACAAACATCTATTTTCTCATGGTTTTGGAGACTATAAGTCCAAGTTCTAGGTATCAGCATGGCAGGGTTCTGGGGTAAGCTCTCTTTCTGGCTTGCAGACAGCTGCTTTCTTATTGTGTCCTCACATGGCCAAGAGGGATATCATCAATCTCGTTTCTCTTCTTATAAAGGCACTAATCCCATATGTGAAGGTTCCAAATGATCCCTCTTTCAAATATCATCACATTGGTAATTAAGGCTTTAACATGAATTTTAGGGGACACAGTATTCAATCCATAGCTTCAGTCACAATGATGTCTTTTTCCATTTTAAAAATTGTGGCTCCCCCTTAATTAACTTTTAAATATTTTTTCCACTAGTGTTTACAGATTTGTCCTCACCCATTCTTACTGTTTAATTCAGCCTCTCCTAAGGCCAACTTTTGCCCCCATTTACGTATTCATACCTTTTGCTCCAGCAAAACTATGTTCATGTTCCCACAAATACCCCACACTTGCCAATGTGTATTTATTTTTTTCAGAAGCAGCAATATGGGGATGGTGAGTAGAAAGAGCTACATGGTGTCTTTCTTCCATTCAATGTTGGGACAGGTAGTAGCTGAAGATAGTATTTTAAGGAGGGCTGTGTCAGACATGAGAAATGTAAGACAGCATCTTATTCATGTGCATGACCCTGGAGAGCACAAAGCTATTCTTGCAGTTTCTTGGCAGAATCCATAAGACTTCAATTGTAGCAGTCAGGATGGATCATGATGCCATCATGGCCTCCACTATAGCAACTCTGGGGAAACTAAAGACAAATGCCTGGGAGGGTATACCATATTCACAATGGGCAGGTGGTGATGGTGGTGGTGGATGTTGCTTTGCTGAGTGACATAACAGGGATTCTTCTCCTTTGAAAACACTGAATAAAAACCAGCATGGTTTAAAATCATGTGGAAACAAAGAAATAAATGTATTAGGTTGTCTGGAAAGTCATGACTTATTTTTCTATGTTTTTCTATGCAAAAATGCATCATGACTTCCCTGACAACCCAATATATACAAATGTGGCTGTAGATACTAATTCTAATTGTTAAACTATGATTCTGAGACTTATAATAAACCAAGCTGTATAATTCAGTTTATGATAGCAACATCTGCACTGCTCTGATATATGTATATACATACATACCCACACACACAGACACACACATATATAATACATATATATAATAACATATATATACATATATATATATATGAATACATACATACATCATCAATTGTGATAAATACTATAGAGTTTTGTGTCTACAGTAATGGACACACACACACACTATATATATACACACACACATACACTATTTTCTTATATAATCTAGGTATTTTTTTCTCTGTATACTCTTTGTTGAGAGAGATTTTTGCTATAGGGCACATGTGCTCACCAGAGTGAGACAGAGAGACAGAAAGTGAGAAGTCATACCCCAGGGCAGATGGCCATGCCACAATTCCTTCTCCTTCACTCTCCTCTCAGGAATCTTAGGCATTCATACACACGCACCTGGCATGGGGTTTAATCCACTGAATCTGGGACTCAAAACCCGGTTGACTATGTGGGCATCCAGTGACATAGCCATTATGCCACCTGCTGGTCCTTCTGTATACATTTTTTCCATGTTTATTTATTTATTTTTCTTCTTAAAATTATTATTATTTATACATTCAATTGCTATACATTATTTAGATTGTAAAGAGATTTTACCCAACATGATATATGCCACACACCAGGCAAGTTGTGAATACTATACACGACATCATCAACAGGCAACAAACCACATCTGTGTCCCACAGATGTCTTACTTCTCCATTTCCCCCCAAGTTTCCATTCCTGCACTCTTCCCCTCTCTCACTCTCTTTCCACTTTGTCCCCAGTGTCCATAATAATTTTCAATGTTTTTATGTCCTCCAGTCTTTCTGTCTCTATCATAGAGTGTAGACAGTCGGTATATGTTAAGTGGCAACATACAATGTCTGTTTCATAGCCTGACTTGCTTCTTGCTTCACTCAGCAATAAATCTTCCATGTTTGTCCACTTTCTATCAAATGCATCTGTATACTTTTAAAATGTGATTGTTTTTATCATGCTAAAAGTAATAAGTATATTTTATTGATAGAAAAACTGTGGCACATATACTCAATGGAATATTATTCAGCCATAAAAAAACCCTGGCTTTTAACAGGAAGTGGATGAACATGGAAGATTTACTGCTGAGTGAAGCAAGCCAGGCTATGAAGGAGAGGCATTGTATGTCCCCACTTAATATATACCGAGTGTCTGCACTCTATGACTGAAACTAATTGACTAAAGGATATAGAAACACAGTATATAGATG
>NW_006201718.1:196801-204913 GCF_000334495.1 Tupaia belangeri chinensis | reverse complement strand
AAATACGAAAAAAAAAAGGAACAATAAAATATTGAAGATTATATCCACAGTGGCAGCTATCCATGTTAATTTCTGAGGAAAAATTATCCCTGTTCATGCACTAATTGAGTAGAAATGGTGATTAAAAGCAAAATCATTAGCCAATACATAGACATTTTAACTGATATAGTTTATATAGCCTGCAAAATTAAAGTTGAGCAAACTTTTTGCTTGTTGAGTACTAAAACTGTTATATGCAGATTAGAAACAGACAAGAGTTGAGTTTCCAATAAACATTTTAAACAAGTGGGGTTGAAGCCCTGAAGCATTTTTTTTTTTTAAAAAAAGTTCTAACAGGAGGAAATGTATGGCTTTTCCCAAAAAAAAAGTTCATATAAATAATAGCCGTTGAGAAGTGGATGTGGTCTAGTCAAAATGAAAGTGGAGTGGTGAAGAGCAAAGGTTCATGGCAACAATATTTTGGAATGTACAAGGCATTTTGCTTGTTGACTTTTAAGAGTGCCAAGGAACATTTAAATCTAACTATGAAAAAAAAATCCCAAGATGGTAGAATAAGATAGGACAGTATGCATACAGATGTAAAACACTCTGTAAGGCCTGAAAATAACTGGAATGACTTAGGAGAGGGACACAGGCTCAATATTACCCAGGTTTATCAAAGAAATCTGAGTTATCCTTATTTTTTAATCTCACTTTCATTCATACAAGCAACTGGTAGAGTTTGGACAAGACTGAGTTATGATTTATTCATTTGGAAAATATGTATCATATACCTAATAAATGACAGACAGTACAAAGCTCTGGGGATCCTAAGATAAGACCTAGTCTCTGCCCTCTGAGGACTTACATGATGATGAGATGGGTCTTTTTCTTTCTTCCTTTCTTTCTTTCTCTTTCTTTCTTTCTCTCTCTCCCTTTCTTTCTTTCTTTCTTTCTTTCTTCCTTCCTTCCTTCCTTCCTTCCTTCCTTCCTTCCTTCCTTCCTTCCTTCCTTCCTTCCTTCCTTCCTTCCTTCCTTCCTTCCTTCCTTCCTTCCTTCCTTCCTTCCTTCCTTCCTTCCTTCCTTCCTTCCTTCCTTCCTTCCTTCCTTCCTTCCTTCCTTCCTTCCTTCCTTCCTTCCTTCCTTCCTTCCTTCTTTCTTTCTTTTTCAGACAGATTTTTGCTATAGGGTGTATACAGTTGCTTGAAAGACAGAGAGAGAGAAAATGAGAAATCACCCCTCATGAGAAGATGGACATGCTGCAATCCCTTCTCCATTCTCCTCTCAGGATTTTGGGCATGCACGCACAAGTGCCTGGTGTGTTTCAAGCTACTGGGTCTGGGACTCAAACCGTAGTCGGACATGTGAGAGTCAAACACCTTAACCACTACACCATCTGCTGGCACCAAGTCTATTTCTTATCTATGCAAGAGGTTTTGTACTGTATTATCTCTTATACTTTTGCCCAAGGGTTCACACTAGTGGCCACACAGATTGTGTTCTACATAGAGAACATGATGTGAGTGGCAATCTCTAGCATTGTGTATTGCACGACCTGTACAACTGCATATGGTGGCCCTGTTTGCCCAAATATTTTCCACCTAAAATAGCTTCCCCTGCAAATCTGTCTTCCAACTCCTTCCACATGATCTCTGTTCTGAACTCTTCTCTCCATCCAGGCCTGACCACAACTGGCAAAGCAATCCTCTTTCCTCAGACTTCCTTTGGCATATTCTGTCCATAATGGTAACTTGAAAGTTAAAGGGGACTGCATGGGACCTTTCTTTTTTACTGTTTTATTTTATTATTAGTTCTATGTTGTTATTTAGATTTTTGCCAGGCTGAATCTTATCTCTCTGCATGATTTTCAGTGGTAAGGCAGGAACTGTGTCCTATGCATCTTTGTGGTTCCCCACAGAGCTTCACACATAATTGAAATTTAATAGGACAAAAGAAGAAAGTGTTGTTTAAAATGGAAAACATTTTAAAGAGTGAAAGATGCCAGTTGAAATGGAATGTTTGTGACAAAAATCTTTGGTCAGTACATTTTTCAAATTCTTTCAATTGTTAGCTCTCAAATATTTATGCTAATGACAACCAGGAAAAGCACAGATATTGGAAATGTACCAAACCCAAGACTAATTCCAGCCAACTAATTCATTTCACCAAACCTTCTGCAAGAGAGTCTAACAAAAAAAAGGCTCAGGCACCACTGACCCCTTAAAAGTCTCCCTTGAGGGCATCAAGCTCATTCTTTCACAGTTTTGAATCATTTGTAGGTTTGGAACATGGTGTGATCTGAAGGTACAGGAAGGAAGGAGGAAGAGATAGAAGGAAAGGCATAAGCCTAAAGATCTGAAAAATGAATAAAAATTTATAATTAATTATTGACATAGAGATTGGATTTAGAACCTTTACATTAGCTAAGGGAGTTGTCAATTAATTATATAAGTGATTGTATTTTTATAATGAACAGCTATTGGGGCCAGCCCAATAGTACAGTGGATTAAACCCTGTGCATGAGGACCCAGATTTCACATGTCTGATCATGGTTTGAATTTCAGCCTGATGGCTTGAGATACATGCTATGTGTGGTGTGCATGCCCCAAATACTGATAGGATGGAGAAAAAAGGATTGTAGCATCTCTAGCCTCATTGTTTTTTTTTTTTTTTTTTTTGTTCTCTTTCTGTTGAATACACATACTCTCTGGCAAAAGAAAAATATTACTTTATCTACAAAAGGCAATAAAGAAAGAAAGAAGAAAAGAGGGGGGGACCCAGGGAGGGAGAAAAAAAGAGAAAGGGGTGAATAAAAAGGGTAGGGGGAAAGGGACGCTCTCAACAAATCACGGTTTGCCATTTTGGTATTTTATTTAAGTTCAGTATGCTTTAATTGAGACAGGAGTCTGGAATACTCTGAAACTCTGACTAAGGGATGGCCTCCCTGGGTAACTTAAACTTCCTTTTCCATTTATAACCTCAACCACAAGGTTAAACTGGCACTCAGTTCTTTTGAATTTCATGAATAAAAAATGCCCTGAAAACCATTACTCTAGCCAGAATAAGTGACATTTCCTTCCATATCTACTTTCTGACGAATAGTACATCCTA
This sequence comes from Tupaia belangeri chinensis, assembly GCF_000334495.1. NCBI lineage: Eukaryota > Metazoa > Chordata > Mammalia > Scandentia > Tupaiidae > Tupaia > Tupaia belangeri. The sequence goes on along the minus strand of NW_006201718.1, from coordinate 201,823 downwards.
ATCCAGGTAGCTGACTAAGTCCTTAGTCACAGAAACAGAAGTTTCTCATCTGAAGTCACTCTTTTCCCCTGCAAGTTGGCCAGGCTGCTCCATGATGCTTGATCCCTTGAGTAAATTAGAAACCTAACTTCAGGGGAGTGAGCTACTTAGAGAAAATCCCCAGCATCCGGTAGCACCACACAAAAGCATTTAGGAAGGAAAATGCTAGTAGTTTAATATAGACTGAGAATTAGCAGCCTCTGTGGTCTGATGCTAGGGAGCCTGGGAAGGCCCTAATGTCACCTCTCCCCCACAGGCCTTCCGGGTGAAGCTATAATCCTTCCTCAAAGGTCAAGTGATTAAGGCCCCTATAATGTTGTTATTCACATTTTCATTTGAATGCATAACCTGAAAGAAGATCTTGAGAGAAGGAGTGAGTGGTGGGGAGAGATTGAGTACAAGAGGGACACTGTCCCTCAGATCAGAAGCCTTAAAGACGTGGGTGCCTTTGGGAAAGTGGTTTTGTTTCTCTGGGCTCCATTTACACATGACAGTTGATCTAACTAAATGACATCCTTCCCTCCTCTTCCTTCTCTTTGATCCAGTTCCTTTCCTCTCCTTTCTGCAGTATTTATTGGGCCTCTACTATGTGCTAACATGGGAAGTGTAAACAAAATAGTCTAAGTCTCCATTCCATGTAGCTAACAGTTGAGCAAAAGAAACATGAAACATAGCAAGCAAATAAATACATAATACAGATAGTCCTCACTATGCATTGTTGAAATATACACAGCTTTTGATTACCATGATTTAGTTAACACTAGGGCCCCAAGAACACAATTCAAAATGTTAGTCACCAACAGGTATTAACTATGAATAACTGCATGAGTACAAATTTTATTGCTAGCTCTCCAGTACACAGATCTCTATGTAAAGAAGTGTGTGTTATTTTCAGCAATGAATCACACTACTTCTTTCAAAATCAGTGTCTGATCACTGTTCATCTGTTATTTAGTTCATGCAAGAACAGCATAGTATGTAGCTGTGTTGCTCTCTTCTTTCCAAGTGGTATAGAGATACTATGGTCAAAATAATTCTAAGTGTTAAAGCAATACTACTGCTTGATAACATTTCAGGTCACCCTGATTCTGCTGAATGAAAATTAGCTTTTTACCACCAAGCGTAACTTCATTAATCCATCCAATGTGCCATGGAGTTATTTCAACTTTTAAAACCTGTTAGATGGACTTTTTGATAGCCTATTTATGTTAATACTGGAGATTTTGCTGTATTTTTAGCTGAGTTTTGAAAGAAATATGACATAAATATATGTAATTGAACACACATTTAAGCATGATGGCAGCAAGTAACAGAAAATAATAAGCACACAGTATTGCAGAAAGTTTTACTGCTGAGTGCACATACCCTTTGGCCAAAAAAAATGACTTTTTTTTCTACAAAAGGAAGGGAAGAAAGAAGAAAGGAAGGGATGTAAGAAGGAATGAGAAAAGGAAGGGAGGGAGAAAAGAAAAGAGAAAGTAAGAGAGAAAGAAGAAAAGAGAGGGAGGATGGGGGACAGAAGGAGTAACTTGATAAGCATATAAAGGAATTTAGCAAAGGCAAGATTATGGACACAAATGAAGAAAACGATTATCATAAAAAACATGAAGGTGTCCCAGAAGAAGGGACACTGGTGAAAAACTATAAAGAACACTCAGAAATATTTCATGACATTAAACACTCAAGAGGACAAAATGCTGGAAGCTGATCCAAACTTAGAAATGAATATAAAAGAATGTGGGACCAGCAGTTGGCATGGTGGCCATGTCGCTGGACTCCCATGCAGTCGACCACAGTTCGAATCCCAGACCCAGTGGCTTAAACGCACGATGGGCGCGTGTATGTGCATGTCCAAGATCCCGAGAGGAGAACAGAGGAGAAGGGATTGTGGCATGGCGATCTGCCCTGGGGGTGATTTCTCACTTTCTGTCTCTTGGTCTCTATCTTTCTGACTAGCACACACACCCTACAGCAAAAACTCTCCAAAATAAATAAATAAATAAATAAAGAGAATGTTCTCTCCACATTGTAAGTACTATGATAAGAAGAAAAAGGCAAGCACTGTTCAAACTACTTTTGGTAAGCTTTCTTTTTTTAAAAAAATATGGAAAAATAGACAAAACATAACATTTACCATGTTAACTATTTTAAATGTACTATTCAGCAGCTTTAAGTATGTTCACGTTGTTATACAATCTTCATTCCATTTCCAGAACTTTTTTTTTTTTTTTTTAGTTTTGCTATAGGGCACATGTACTCACTAGAAAGAGAGAGAAAGTGAGAAATCGGGCCCTGGGGGCATGGCCATGCCACAATACCTTCTCCTCCATTCCCTTCTTGGGATTTTGGGCATACATGAAAATGCACCAGTATGTTTTGCAAAGCCGCCAGATCTGGGACTCAAGCTGCATAGGTGGTCATGTGGGGTCCAGTGCCTTCACCAACACACCATTTGCTAGCCCTCTTCCTAGAACTTTTAAAAATGTTTAAAAATGTTTATTTAGTTATCTTTAGAAAAGAAGAGACACTCCTAACAGAGTCTTCATGTCATCATCATCCCCAGCCTCAGCCAGCCCAGATCATGGACGAATGTGTATGTCCAGTGTATACAGGCTGACCGAGAAAGTGAACCTAGAACATTTTCACGTGAGTCCAGTTGCATTACCACTGCACCAGTGTCTGGTCCATTTCTAGAAATTTTACATCATATTAAATGGAAACTCTGTATCCTTTAAATATTGTCTTTCTCTTTCTACCTTCTTCCTGCCTCTGGTAGCTCTATTCTACTTTTTTTTCTTTCTTTCTTTCTTTCTTTCTTTCTTTTTTTTGAGGTTTTTGCTTTAGGGCACATGTGCTCTCCAGAAAGACAGAGAGAGACAGAGAGATAGAAAATGAGAAATCATCCCCCAGGGAGGATGGACGTGCCACAATCCCTTCTCCTCCATTCTCCTCTCGGGATCTTGGGCACACATGCACACGTGCCTGGCATGAGTTTAAGCCACTGAGTCTGGGACTCAAACCACGGTCGACTACGTAGGAGTCCAGCAACATTGCCATTACACCATCTGCTGGTCCAATCTACTTTCTATCTCTGTAAGTTCGACTATTCTCATATAATTATATAAGTGAAATCATACAATATTTGTCTTTTTGTGTCTGTCTTATTTCACTTAGCATAATATCTTTAAAATTTATCCATGTCATAGCATATATCAGAATGTCAATCCCCTTAAAGTTAAGCAATATTCCATTGTATGTATATATTATGTTTTGTTTATCCATTTAGGTTGTTTCCACCTTCTGAATAATGCTACTATGAATATTTGTGAGCAAATATTCATTCAAGTCCCTGCTTTTAGCTCCTTGGGGTAGATATGTAAAAGTGGAATTGTTGGATCACATTATAATTTTATTTTTACATTTTTGAGAAACCACCATACTGCTTTCCAGGTGTCTGTACTTTTTCTATTCCTAGTAGCAGTGAACATGTGTCCCAATTTCTCCAAATCCTTGCTAACATCTGTTTTCTTCTTCCCTTCTACTAACCCCCATCCTCTTCGTTCTTGTTCATCATCATCTTCTTCAATACTTCAATAGCCATCCTATTGTATTTCAAGTAGTAGCTCATTGTAGTTTTGATTTGTATTTCTGTAATGATTAGTGATGTTGAGAATCTTTTCCTGTGCTTTCTTATTGGCCATTCCAATTGACGAGTTTTCTACAAGAAATAAAATACTTTAATTCTTAATATTTCTAATATTTTAAATGAGAGTATAGGACATAAATACAAATTTTACAATTTTAAAATTTTCCTATATATTCATGACTGATGAGAATTTAAAAAAAAAATTGTACAGGAAGAGGCAATGGAAGAGGCCTTGAAGACACACCTTCATGGCTCCTGAGAACTAGCCATTTTGGGGGAAACAGAGAAATGAAGATCTTCCACTGATAATTTGGCCTCCAGCACACAAACTCATGTGATTGAACTTCAAAGTTTGGGAAGAAACTGACCATCCACCAGATGACTAGAAATCGCTGCAGGACCACAAGAAATGTGGGAAAACAGGGAAATACCTCTCCCCCAAGGGAAAAGAATAACTCCTCCTCATCCACACACAGTTCAATGGAAATGTCTGATAAGTAATTTAGAACATTCATAATGGCAAAGCTAACAGAGATGGAAGAGAAGGGAAACAATGAACTGCAGAAGAGGAAGGAGAAAGGAGTTCACAAGTTCCAGGAGGTGATGAAATTCATGCAAGATCTAAAGGAATTTCACACTTTACCAAAGAATCAGATGGAACTGTTAGAGATGAAGGCTATAATACAGGAAGTCAAAATCTCCCTTGAAAGTATTAAAAGCAGATGGGACTAGCAGTTAGCATAATGGCTATGTCACTGGACTCCCATGTAGTTGACCATGGTTCAAGTTCTGGACCTGGTGACTTAAACTCATGTCAGGCGCTTGTGTGTGCATGCCCAAGATCCCAGGAGGAGAATGGAGGGGAAGGGATTGCGGTGTGACCATCCCCCCTGGAGGGTGGTTTCTCGCTTTCTGTCTCTGTCTCTCTCTGTCTGTCTGGCAAGTGCATGCGCCCTATAGAAAAAACCTCTTAAAAAAAGAGAAAGTATTAAAAGTAGACTAGATCATACAGAAAATATAATCTCAGATGTAGAAGAGAAAATTGCTGGCCTAGAAAAATCCACCATGAAGACAGAGAAAATTGCCCCAAAATCTGAGAATAATATATGAGAAATACTAGATACCATCAAACATCCAAATATCCAGATAATAGACATCCCAGGAGGCGAAGAGACTCATAAGGGCATTGATAATCTATTCCATGAAATCCTGCAAGAAAACTTTCCAAACCTAGAGAGGCACTGAAAGATTCAGTCCCAAGAAATACAAAGGACCCCAAATAGAATCAACCCAAGAAGATCTTCTCTAAGACACATTATAGCCAGATTGACCAAAAC
>NW_006201718.1:194584-196644 GCF_000334495.1 Tupaia belangeri chinensis | reverse complement strand
CAGATAAACAAAACCTGAAAGAATTTACCAGCACCAGACCAGATCTCCAAGAAGTTCTTATGGGAGTTCTATGTCAGTAAAATTAAATGCAGACACGCAGAAATAAGAGTTCAAAAACTGAGAAAATGGCAACTTAATTGTAGGGACAAGTCTGGAGTTGAATATTATATCCCAGAATTCAATGTGGAAGATTGAACCACAACAGAAGAAAGATTAAGTACATGAGACTGAACTGATAAAACAGCATTCTATGTGACTTGACTAAAAGATTGCTGCTTTTCTTCTAAGCTTTGTTGTCCGGTTTTAAGGATGTTTGTCCTGTCTTGAGCTGTCAATAGGTTCATGTACCTACTATTTGAACAGAATACTAACCTGTTTCTAGGCTTTAAGTTTCAAGGAAATATCCTTACCAGTTCAAAACTGCTTTTTTTGAAATTACCAGGTGAACTTGGTATTGAAAGTAGTTAGATTACTTATTATATTGTGTGATCAACAAAATGTTGGGGGAAAAGGAATTGAAGACAACTGTAGACAGCAGAGATAGTGTAATAAGAGGATGGGAAAGGACAGAGGGTCAGACATGGGGTTAAATATATATATATATACACACACACATATATATGAAACTAGAAATGGAATATTATTGATGATAACATGCATAATTAAGCCACTATGTAGTTTATTCTAGATAGGGAACCACATTTAACATTTAGTATGTTGTGATGATGCTCAGGAAATGAATGTAAATTAATTTTAAAAAAGTTTCAGGAGAAAAAAAACCACTGAAGCTGTTCTTATCAACATTTTTTTAAAAGTGCGTATTTGATGACTGCAATAAGCTATATAGCTCCAGCAAGGTACTACTTTATAGTATGCTCATTCTACTCACTGAGGTTTATGCCTAAATTCAGACTTGGGTTCATGTATATGTATATATCAGCTGTGCTTGCTATTGGAAATATTTAGACTTATTAAGTTCATTAGCAAATCAATTAAATGGGAAGGAAAGGCATAGAAAGCAACCATGGATACCAGAGACAATGCAGGAGGGGAGTGGGACACGGCCGAGGGTGAGGGATAGGGAATCAAAGATGTCAAAAACAAAAAGCAAAGCAAAATATACAGGACATAAGAAATGGAAAATTAATTGTTGATAACACATATGTTGATGTGCTTGATTGAGCCAATATACAGTGTATTCTGGATGGAAAATTCATTTTGTATGCCTTAATGATGTATAGTGAATTAATGTAAATAAATAAATTTAAATAAAAAAATTGTCCAAGAGCATATCTGTTTCCAAAAGAGAACAATAGGGAGAGGAAAACACTTTCCTCCCTGTGGGATGTGGTCATGCCACAATCCTTTTTCTTCCATTTTTCAATTCCATCAAGATTTAGAAGATCTGAAAAAAACTTCTGAAAAACCCATAAACAACTTCTCAAAGTAATATATGAATACAGTAAAGTGGTAGGATACAAAATCAACATCCAAAAATCTATAGCATTTTTATACACTAACAACAAGTTGACTGAGGTAGAACTGAAGAAAGGAATCCCTTTTACCATAGCCACAAAATGTACAAAATACCCAGGGATAAACCTAGCTAAGGAAGTCAAAGACCTTTACAAAGAAAACTAAGAAAATCTTCTAAAAGATATTGAAAATGACACAAAAAAGTAGGACATCCCATCTTCCTGGATTAGAACTAATATAATCAAAATGGCAATTCTACCCAAATTATCTACATAGTTAAAGCAATTCTAATCAATTTACCAGAGACATCCTTGACAGATCTAGAAAAGACAATTATACAATTTATCTGGAATCATAAAAGACCTCATATTGCCAAAGCAATCCTGAGCAAGAAAAGTGGAGTGGGCGGCATCTTACTCCCTGACCCCAAAATACATGATAAATCTGTGATAATCAAAATGGCATGGTATTGACACAAAAATAGACAGGTGGACTAATGGAATAGAATAGTGACCCAGAGGGATCCAGCAGTTAGCGTAATGGCTATGTCGCTGGACTCCCACGTAGTCGACCGCGATTCACGT
>NW_006201718.1:181535-193968 GCF_000334495.1 Tupaia belangeri chinensis | reverse complement strand
TATAGGGCACGTGCACTCGCCAGAAAGACAGAGAGAGAGAAAGCGAGAAATCACCCCCCAGGGGGGATTATCACGCCGCAATCCCTTCTCCTCCATTCTCCTCTCGGGCTCTTGGGCACGCACGCACACACGCCTGGCGTGAGTTTTAAGCCACCGGGTCCGGGACGCGAACCGCGGTCAACTACGTGGGCATCCAGCAACACAGCCATTACGCTAACTGCTGGTTCCCCAGAATGGAAGAATATTTTTGTAAACTATGTCTTAGATAAGGGACTGATAAACAGAATACAAAGGAAAGTCAAGCTGCTTACCCCCCAAAAAATTATTAACCCAGTTAAAAGATGGGAAAATGAGCTGAAATAAATCTCTCTAAGGACGACATATGGACAGCTAAAAAGCATATAAAAAAAGCTCAACATTACTCATCATAAGGGAAATGGAGATTAAAACCACAATGAGATAACACGTGCCCCTGTCCAAATGACCAAGAATAAAAATACAAAAAATGATGAGTGTCGGCTAGGTTATGGTGAAAGGGAAGCTCTCCTACACTGTTAGTGGGAATGTAAATTGGTCCATCACTGTGTAAAACAATATGAAGTTTCTTCAAAGACCTACAAATAGGACTATCATGTGATCCATAGCAATTCCACTCCTGGGTATCTACCCAAAATACAGGAGAATGCTCAGTTGGAGAAGTGCTTACACATCAATGTTTATTGTGGCATTATTTACAATTGCTAAGAAATAGAAGTAACCCAAATGTCCATGAACAGATGAATGGATTGAAAAAGTGTGGCACATATACTCTATGGAATACTACACAGACGTAAAAAAAAAAAAAAAAAAGACCCTGGTATTTGATAGAAAGCGTTCAAATATGGAACATTTATTGCTGAGTGAAGGAAGCCAGACTATGCAGGAGAGATATTGTATGTGTCCACTTTATATATACCAACTGTCCACACTCTATGGTAGAGATAGAAAAATTGGAGGGTATAAAAAAAAAAGCAGTGAAAATAGTTAAGGATGCTGGTGAGAGTGTGGAAGGAGGGTGGGAGAAAGGAAAAATATAGGGAAGGAAATCAGGGAGAAAAGATAGAGAGGCAAGACATTTGTGGGACACAGAAATGGTTTATTACCTATTGATAATGTGTATAGTATTCTCAACTGGACTGGTCTGAGATGTATTTCATGTTGAGTAAATTATCTTTACAAGCCAAATGATGTATAACGATCAAATGTTTAAAAAAATAATATTAAAAATAAAATAAAAATTTTAAAAAGATACATTAAAAAAAAGATTTGGAGCATGCACACACATGTGCCCACCATGTCTTTCAAGACACTGGGGCCATATTAGAACCACAGTCAGTCATGTGGGATTTTAGACACTATGCTATGGGGTTGGCCCGAGAATTTCAGATGTTTTCACAAAAAATTTTAATAGTTGTTCATGAAGCAATTGTAATGTTCACCACTTTTAAGAACATTTTGTATGGTTTCAGCTTGCACAGCTATTTTTATTATCCCCTGCTACCATGAAAAGCAAGGACATCCTATTGCTTGTTAGATCAGTGATAAGTGATATGAAAATAATGCAGGATTAGGAGGTAGAGTGATGATTTCTAATAGAAGAATGGATTATTTATATGGGCTGTCAGAGAATGTTACTCTAGAAAATTAAGATTTGAGCAGAAGCCTAAACGGAGTGAGTAAGCCAATCATATCCCTGCCTATAGGAAGAAATTTCCATGCTTAGGTAATAGCAAGATCTAAGGCCCTCAAATGGGAGCTTACTCTTGTCTGTTGGGGAAATAGCAAGAATGTCATTGTGACCAGAGCACAGTTAGGGAGGGAGAGAATAGTAGCAGAGGAAGATAGAAAGGTAGGTAGGCCCTGGGTCTTGTAGGGCTTTTTGGCTATAGTATGGGCTTTGTATTTTATTCTAACATGATGGGAAGCTATGGAAGGTCTCAGAGTGATGTCATGTTAGCAGACTGGGCATCTGGATGGTTATGGGTGAATTTCTCTAAGAAAAGAAAAGAAGAAGATGAGGATACCAAAAATTAACCTCGCTTACTTCATAATTTGTTTAAAGGGCAGTCTTCACTTCAAAATGAGCAGAAGGTAAAAGGTTTGTGGAGATTAGGTTCTACTCATAGTTTTGAGTATATTCTGTGTACTGGCCTCTCAATTCCTTCAATTTCACTAAGAGCCTCTTGGAATTTTTTCAAGAGACTTTCAAGCTGAGAATCTTTTCACTTAGGACATGTAGGATTGAGGGTTCCTAGTTAACAGAGCTATCAGTGGACACAAATATTCCCAAATTACCAGAGAAGCAATGGCCAGATTGCCACCCCACTATCTCTACCATTCAGAAAGCCAAATTCACAAATCCACAAGATCACAATTCAGGCAGGGAATACAAAATAATGAAGCTGGCTCACTGATAGCCAGCTAGTGGCTCCTGTTGGCTGTCACTAGGAGAGAATGTGGCCCGGAAGTGAGAGACAAATAGGAAATACAGATTATGATTCTGATTTTTGAGTAGTGGCAAGTAACTTAAAATGGTTTAACACATCAGGAGGATATATATAAATATGTCTGTGGCCTGAATCAACCTGAGACCCTCATGTTGTTGTTTCTGATATGAAAGGGACTCATCCCCTAAAACACTTTCCCACAATTCTCTAAGAATATTCATGCAGAGAATTAGCACCAATATCTTTCCTTTACTCACACACATTCTCCAGAAGGAATTTAAACTTAATTGAAAATTTGAGTGTCTTAGAACCACTTACTGACCTTTTAATTCCAGGTTTAATGTATTATAACCACTTAAAAAAACCTTTTTTTTTTGTTTGTTTTAAAACGGTTTTTATGCTGGTGGAAATATCCAGATTGGACAGACATTGTTTACTATCTAAGTACCCATAGTTTTCTCAACATGCTATAGACCCTTAAAGGATATGGTATTTTCATTAAGCAACTTGGTATGCAAAGTAAGAAACATCACCAATATCATTGGTTAACAAGGCAGAAATTCATTTAAAAATTATGCATACTGCATTTTAATTGTAGAGAATCAAGAAGAGAAAGAGAAAAGCAAATATAGAGAGTATTTTGATTGAAGGCTAAGTAGGTTTTCTTTGTGATGAACTTTCCAAAATGATCTGTTGAGATTTTTGTAATACTTAGAAATTATATGCATGGAGGGTTTTTTTTTTCACTTCTATAAAAGCTCCATATTTATCCTAACATTTTACTTTATCTTTCTTGATTCTCATTTGTTTCAAAGAAAAGAGAAGTTTAGGGATAAGCAGTTGGTGTAATGGCTATGTTGCTGGACTCCCATGTAGTCAACCGTGGTTCGAGTCCCAGACCTGGTGACTTAAACTCATGCCGGGCACGTGTGTGTGTGTGTGTGTGTGTGTGTGTGTGTGAGACCAAACTCCCAAGAGGATAATGGAGGAGAAGGGATTGTGGTGTGGCCATCTCCCCTGGGGGGGATAATCTCTCGCTTTCTGCCTCTCTGTCTCTGTCTTTCTGGCGAGCGCATGTGCCCTATAGCAGAAACCTCTAAAAAAAAAAAAAGAAAAAGAAAAGAGAAATTTAAATGGGATCTTGTAATTTGAGGTTATGTTATAACAGAAGGGAAAATTATATCAATCTTTCAAGGTTGTTTTCTTTTTTAAGATTTTTTGACATGTAAATGCAATTATACGACATTAGAATATAGTGTCTGCTATCCAGTGTTAGGTAGGAAAGAAATCCAGCCTGTATTTCACCTAGAATCTTCATTTGATGTGAATAATTACTCACAAATTATTTAATCATCTCATATTCTTGATTGGCTTCTGTATCAGCAATAGCTTCAGATCTTCAAGAAAGGTTGGCATAGCTCAAGCTTGTGGGAAATGTAGCACATGCCCAGCCTCAGAAGTTGGGCAGCCCAGTCCCTCTCACAGGGATAGACCAAGAGGCCTAGTCCTCAGTTCTCAGGATAGCACTAGGAAAGAAGAGCCATTCTATGTTCATTTCGCCATTTTATGTTCATTTTAGGGACGTGTGAAAACTTACAGGGACTCAGAGAAGATCCAATTTAACAAAGGACTGACCTCCCACATATCCTGTTTCTCAGATGTTTGCTCTGATAGGTGGAGTTAAATGGTCCTTAACATGCTTCTCAAACCTAGTAGGTTACATATCCACCTTAAACCCGTTACTGTTCCCATTGTGTTTAGTCAGTGAATAAGCATTGAGAGATCTGTCAGTATATATGGCATGTGGCTTTGGAATCAAAAAAAAATTCTGTAGTTTCACAGAATTCCATTCATGAGACATAGAAAACTGGCCGTCTTGTGCCATACTCTTCACAGAACAGATATGAGGCTGATATATGGCAAGTTTCTTCGGGAACAGCAGGTGGCATGGTGGTGAAGGCGCTGGACACTTCCACATAGCCAACCACGGTTTGAGACCTGGACCTGGTGGCTTGTTTTCTCACTTTCCCTCTCTCTCTGTCTCTCTCTGTGTCTGTGTTTCTTTGGTCAAATTAAAATAAATGAATGAATGAATGAATAAATAAAATTAAAAAAAATAAAATACTTTTGCATACAAATGGATTTTGGTTTTTGACCTTGCCATTTTTTTTCTCTTGCAGAACAGTATCCTGTGAGATAGAAAGTGACAAATACCAACCCAATGTTACAGTAGAAATCAAGGTAACAGGGGTAAGGATGGAGGGAGAATAATTTTTTACAATGTCTGAATGAATCAATGCTGAAGACTACAGACAAATTGAAGGAACCAGGTCATAAGGGACAAGCTACAATTTTCCTTAGAGTTTTTGTTAAAAGACTTTACACTGGAAAGTTAATAGTTCCATGCAAAGGGTCTTTAAAAGTTCATTAAAAAGTATATTTTTTAAAAACTATGCATAAATTTCAATTTTTGCATCAAAATAAACTTTTATTTTTATGGTTTTAATTTATTTTATTTATTACATGAGTGAGAGAGAAAGAGAGAGAGAGCACATCCAGCAGAATTTTGACTCCTCAATCTGCCCCCACCCTTAGTGAGCCCTGGATCATAGGTACATGTTTGTCTGGCATACTCAGGGAGGTCTCTGGACATGAACCTTGAGCTTTCCAATGTGAATCAGCCTTGAAGAGTGTTGTGTTTTACCTCCGTTTCTCTAGTCCTTCTTTTTGTGAAATTTTTGAAGTCCACTTCTTGGAGTTTGTTTTGAGTTTGTTATTGCTGTAACAAATTATAAACTTAGAGGCCCCAAAGGACACACGTTTTTTATCTTAAAAATTTTTTTTAGGTCAGAAGTCCAAACTCAATCTAACTAGGCTGCATTGAAGGTATCAGCAGGGATGGGTCCTTTTGGAGGCTCTGAGGGTGGGAAATCCATTCCCTGGCCTTTTTCAGCTTTTAGAGGCTGACTGCATTCCTTGATCAATGGTCTCTTTTTCTATTTTTAAAGCCAGCAACAGCAGGTTGAATCATTCTCACATCACATCAGTCTGACACTAACTCTTCTGTTTCCTCCCTGTAAGAACCACTCTGATTACATCGAGCTCACCTATTGATAGATAATTCAGGATAATCATCCCATCTCAAGAGCCTTAATTTAATTACATCTGCGAGGCTCCTTTTGCCATGTAAAGTAACACATTCATAGGTTCCAGAAATTTGGAGGTGGATATATTTGGGGGTTATCATTTTCCCTAGTATATTGATATCAACTATACTTCAAATTTCTTTCTTTTTTTTTCTTTTCTTTTTCTCTTTTAGAGAGATTTTTACTATAGGGTGCATGCACTCTCTAGAGAGACAGAGAAACAGAAAATGAAAAATCACCCAGCTGGGGTAATGGCCACACCACAATCTCTTCTCCTCCATTCTCCTCTCAGAATGTTGGGCGCAGATGCACATGGACCCAGAGTGAGTTTTAAGTTGCCAGGTCCAGGACTTAAACCACAGCTGACTACGCAGGGTCCAGCAACATAACCATTATGCCATTTAGTGGTCCTTACACTGCAAAATTTCAATGAAATCTAAGGATGTTAGTTCAGCTAGTTAACAGTATGACTTCTTTTAATGTACAAAGTGTGATGATACCTCTTGTGAAATCCTGAGTTACTTACCTTTCCTCATTTTTTTATAGCCATTATGCCATCTGCTGGTCCCCCTTTCCCCATTCTTACTCCATGTAGGACCAATCTTATTTTACAAATGAAAAGATGAAACCCAAAGAGCTAAACAATTATTTCCAACAAGCCTCCAGTGTGATCAAGGCAAGAGTAAATCTCGAAAATTGATTCTTAATGCTCTGTTTAGTGTATATTTATTTCACTTTTCTCCAGTGCCCCCAAGAAGTGTGTTCCTAAAGAGACGGCAGAGTGTGTTCAGCTCCATGTTGGGTTGTATTGGTCAATATGGGGATCAGGGGTAAATGAGGGAAGAGAAATGGCATTTCACCCATAGGAATAAGACAAAGGTACTGTTCTGCACCCTTACACAAAATTTTAAGAAGGTCCCTTCCTTGGAGCATAACATGAAAGCTAATATAGCTTCAGCAAAGTATAAGAGGAAGAGGAGAGTAATAGGAAAGGATATCACAGAGAAAACAGAAGCTCAATCCATTTGATACCCATTACATTTACACCAAAGTCTCACACACACACACACACACACACACACACACACACACACACACACTAAAAGACAAATGTTAGGGATCTCAACAAACAAGGTCCTTTTTTTAATTAAAAAAACTTGTATTTACTTAGAAGTATTCATAATGTCAACAAAACAGCTGCAACTTTTTTTTTGCAATTACAGAGTGGTATTCAGTTAACAGAACAACAATTATTTCATAAAAGCTGAATGAGAGACAACTGAAGATGAAAAAACTATCATCCCCATATATAATTAGGGATCTCAACAAACAAGGTCCTTTTTTTAATTAAAAAAACTTGTATTTACTTAGAAGTATTCATAATGTCAACAAAACAGCTGCAACTTTTTTTTTGCAATTACAGAGTGGTATTCAGTTAACAGAACAACAATTATTTCATAAAAGCTGAATGAGAGACAACTGAAGATGAAAAAACTATCATCCCCATATATAATTAATTTGTTCTGTGCACCAACAAGAACCTGCTTTAAATTTCCATGCCAATTTACAACCCCCATACCGTACCAGGCAAGGTTAGTGGCTATTGAAAATACCATCAGGACAGGGCTATCTAAAGACACATTTGGTAGTGTGTTAACTATTATAAAAAAGACACTGTGCAGTTTAAAGACAAATCTTATACAGCCTTACATTTCAATTTTTTCTTTAAAAGGAGTGAGTTGTGTACGGGGGGGGGGTTAAATGCTTTATGGACAAGGAAAAAAAACTGTGCTAGAACCAACTTATTCATCATCATCATTTTCTTCTTCTTCATCCTTTTCATCTTCCTCTTCTTCCTCATCTTCTTCTTCTTCCTTGTCTTCTTCCTCCTCCTTCTTTTTCTTGCTCTTTTCAGCTTTGACAACTCCCTTTTTTGTTGCATCAGGCTTTCCTTTAGCTCGGTATTCAGGAATATCCTTTTTGTATTTTTCCTTTAGCTTAGCAGCCTTTTTTTCATAAAGCTGTTTATCATCTGCAGCAGTGTTAATCCACATCTCTCGCAGTTTCTTTGCAATATCACCAACAGATAGGCCAGGATGTTCTTCTTTGATTTTTGGGCGATATTCAGAACAGAACAAGAAAAAAGGCCAAAGGGGGCCTCTTGGGTGCATTGGGATCCTTGAACTTCTTTTTTGATTTCCCCTTAGGAGTGATATAGGTTTTCATTTCTCTTTCATAACGGGCTTTGTCCGCCTTTGCCATATCTTCAAATTTTCCTTTCTCTTTAGCAGACATTGTCTTCCACCTCTCTAAGCACTTCTTAGAAAACTCTGAGAAATTGACTGAAGCATCTGGGTGCTTCTTCTTGTGCTCCTCCTGGCAAGTTTGCACAAAGAATGCATATGATGACATTTTGTCTCTTGTCTTAGGATCTCCTTTGCCCATGTTTAGTTATCTTTTCTCCATGAGGCACAGAGTTGCCTAGTGCCCATCCAGCTCTCACTTGCCCCAGTGCTGTCTCTATGGAGCTCAATGTACTGCAATGGCTGTGAGAGCAGGAGCCAGACACAGTCTCCTCACTCTCTCCACTCTGTCAACAACCAAGGTCCTTATATCTCAGTTTTTCCCTTCTCATACCTGAAGCTCTGAAGCTCTAGAGTCTCTTCTAATGTCAAAAATGTTAGCAAATCTTTTGTCCCTCTTCTATCCATGAGGACCATTTGCAGTTACTCTCTTTCATCTGCCCACTTTGATGAAATAGTGTGTGTGTATGCTTAAATACCCAGGTAGTAGGAACCAAGGTATGCAAGCTACAAATGGTGATACCAGTAAAGACATCTAACATCAAGATAAGAAGACAAAACTACACTAGAGAAAGATACTAACAGAATAAATAAGAGTAAACAAATGAGAATGAACTTTGGATTCCTAGCAACTGGGACATTTCGGGGGAAAGGGAGAATAATAACAAGAGAGAGAGAAACAACTCAATAGAAAGACCAATACATGGCCCAGCTATAGTGGTGGAGGTGGTA
This sequence comes from Tupaia belangeri chinensis, assembly GCF_000334495.1. Lineage (NCBI taxonomy): Eukaryota > Metazoa > Chordata > Mammalia > Scandentia > Tupaiidae > Tupaia > Tupaia belangeri. The sequence goes on along the minus strand of NW_006201718.1, from coordinate 185,301 downwards.
TGGTGCCACTGTGTGATACTGGAGTCATATGTAAAAGCTTGAAGTTCTGACCCTGGGTTGAACTGAATATACTGGGTATACCTGTGGACATGCTCATTTTCCTGGCTTGCCCAAAGGAGGAGAGGATTAGGGATCATGGTGTGGCAAGATGCTGTCATGGTCTCTATCTCTCTAAGAAAAAAACTTTTAAAAATAGAAAGACCAATATAAAATAAATAATAAAAAAGAATATCTTTTGAAAGTTTGGGAGGAGAGGAGTAGGGATTGTGGTGTGGCAAGATGCTGTTTGATTACCTCTGTCTCTCAAAAGAAAAATCTTTAAAATAATAAAGAAAAACCAACATTAAATAAATAAATAAACAAAAATAACAAAATGAAATTTTTAAAATTATTTTATTTAACTTTATTTAGTTATTATTTTTTTTAAATTTGAACAGAGAGGGACAGAGAGAGAGAGAGACAGAGAGAGAGAGAGAGAAAGTGAGAAAGCAAGCTACCAGGTCCAGGATTCAAACAATGGTCAGTCATGTGAGAGTCCAGTGCCCTTAACCACCATGCCAGCTGCTGGTTCCTAGAAAGGTCCTTTATATAATGTCCTTTAGACTTTAAGTTGGATGATTATACTGGGAATGCTTCATGTTATGTGTATGTACAATAAGGTATTTGAGGCCACTATTTCCTTGGTATAGCAATAGAATAAAATATTTGAAAACTAGAACCAGTTCAGAGGTCAGATTCCTGTGGACTCACATCTCAGCTCTAGCACCTGCCGTTGACTGTATGATCACTGGAAATAACAACAACCTCATGAGGTAAATGTAAGGAATAAAGAAGCGAATATCCAGAAAGTGGTTAGCATCTTTTGTCAAAAACACAATAAATGGTAGCTGTGATGATGATGATAAATGATACTGATTATGATGATGGCATCAAGTGGCCCTACATGAACTGATACCTGCCATCTCCAGTGTCACATCCTACCACATTTTGCCCTGATACACTGTGCCATAGCTACACTGGTCCTTTTTCAGTTTCTCAAGGTCATCAATCAGGGTCTTTGCATTTGCTGTTCTTCAATTGAAAACGCATGTTTTCAATACATTTTATTACTATTTTTATTTAAAATTCGTTTTTATTAATTAATTTACATTAATTAACTGAGCATTGTCACAGCATACAAAAAGTGGTTTTCCATCCAGAATATACTGCATAGTGGCTTAATCATTCATGTTATCATCAATACTTTTCCATTTCTAGTTTTATATATATATACATATATATATAGATAGATAGATAGATAGATAGATTTGTTTTTCCTCCTATTTCTCATCCTGTGCCATTTCCCACTCTCCTCCCACACTATCTCAGGTGTCCACAGTTGTTTTCCATTCCTTATTTATTCCTCACATTTTATTGATTCACAAAATTTCTTAAATAATCTATTTTCAATAGCAAATTTAGCTGGTATATACATATCTGTGAATACATGTCTGACTTTAGGTATGAACGTCTAGAATGAATATACTATAAAGTAGCACCTGGCTGATGCTATATAGCTTACTATGGTCATTAAATAGTTTTTTTTAAATATATTTTTAATGTCAAGAAAAGCAGTTTTAGTTTTAATAAATCAAAGAAATGATAAGAAACTATGCTTAAAATGTAAAGCCAGGAAACAGGTTGGGCTTCTGTTCAAATGGTAGGTACATGAACCTATTGGCAGCTCAAGACATGACAAAAATCCTTAAAACCAGAACAGAGACTAGAAGAAAATCAGCAATATTAGTCATAAGTTATAAAATTCTATTTCACCAGATCAGTCTCTGTTGTGGTTCAATCTTCTCAATTAAATTCTGGGATATAATATTGAACTCCAGACTTGTCCTTATGATAAAGTTATCCATTTTCTAAGTTTTTGAACTCTTATTTCAGTTTGACTGTATTTAATTTTCCTTGTATAGCGCTCCCTGCAGAATATCTTGGAGATCTTGTCTGGTGTTGGTAAATTATTTTTTATTTAATTTAATTTTATTACAAGTTTCTTTTTATACATTCAATCACATTGTTTAGCTTGCAAAGTGAATATTCTAACATGTATATATTTCTTCCCAGTCCAATTGATAATACTATAAAGTTATTTTCAACAGATAATACACCATTTCTTTGTCCCATTAATGCTATGCCTCTCTATTTTTCTCCTTAATATCCTTCCTCAGACTATTCTTTCACTCACCCTCTTCCCACCCTATATCTAGTGTTTTCAACCATTTACTGTGTTTCTATATCCTTTAGTCATTCAGTTTTAGTCAGAGTGCAGACACTCAGTATATATTAAGTGGAGACATACAATGTCTCTCCTTCATAGCCTGGCTTGCTTCACTCAACAGTAAATCTCCCATATTCATCCACTTTCTGTCAAAAGCCAGGTCTTGTTGTTTTTTATGGCTGAGTAGTATTCCATAGAGTATATGTGTCATAGTTTTTCAATTCATTCATCTGTTCGTAGGCATTTGAGTTGTTTCCATGTCTTAGCAATTGTGAATAATCCCAAAATAAATATTGATGTGCAAGCACCTTTTGGATTAAGAATTTTAATGTCCTTTGTAGATACCAAGGAGTGGGATTGTTGGATCATATGGAAGTTCTATTTGTAGATTTTTGATCAATCTCCAAAATTGTTCTCCACAGTTGCTAGACCAATTTACATTTACAGCAGTGTCAGAGAGTTCCCCTTCCACCACATCCCTGAGAGCATTTATCATTGTTTTTTTCTTAACCTTAGGCATTCTGACTGGGGATAGGTAGTATCTCATTGTTGTTTTGATCTAGATTTCCCTTACCAATGAGGGATGTTGAGCATTTTTCATATACATTTTGGCTACTAACAAGTATTTTTCTCCTTAATATCCTTCCTCAGACTATTCTTTCACTCACCCTCTTCCCACCCTATATCTAGTGTTTTCAACCATTTACTGTGTTTCTATATCCTTTAGTCATTCAGTTTTAGTCAGAGTGCAGACACTCAGTATATATTAAGTGGAGACATACAATGTCTCTCCTTCATAGCCTGGCTTGTTTCACTCAACAGTAAATCTCCCATATTCATCCACTTTCTGTCAAAAGCCAGGTCTTGTTGTTTTTTATGGCTGAGTAGTATTCCATAGAGTATATGTGTCATAGTTTTTCAATTCATTCATCTGTTCGTAGGCATTTGAGTTGTTTCCATGTCTTAGCAATTGTGAATAATCCCAAAATAAATATTGATGTGCAAGCACCTTTTGGATTAAGAATTTTAATGTCCTTTGTAGATACCAAGGAGTGGGATTGTTGGATCATATGGAAGTTCTATTTGTAGATTTTTGATCAATCTCCAAAATTGTTCTCCACAGTTGCTAGACCAATTTACATTTACAGCAGTGTCAGAGAGTTCCCCTTCCACCACATCCCTGAGAGCATTTATCATTGTTTTTTTCTTAACCTTAGGCATTCTGACTGGGGATAGGTAGTATCTCATTGTTGTTTTGATCTAGATTTCCCTTACCAATGAGGGATGTTGAGCATTTTTCATATACATTTTGGCTACTAATAAGTAATCCTTAGAGAGTGTTTGTTTTTTTTTTTTTGAGAGGTTTTCGCTATAGGGCGCGTGCACTCGCCAGACAGACAGAGACACAGAGACAGAAAGTGAGAAATCACCCCCCAGGGGGGATGGTCACGCCACAATCCCTTCTCCTCCATTCTCCTCCCGGGATCTTGGGCACGCACG
>NW_006201718.1:180393-181486 GCF_000334495.1 Tupaia belangeri chinensis | reverse complement strand
CCACGGTTGACTACGTGGGAGTCCAGCAACATAGCCATTACGCTAACTGCTGGTTCCCGAGAGTGGGTTTTTGAACTCATTCTCCCATCTTTTAATAGGGTTGGTCATCTTTTTTCAGGATAGCTGATTGAGTTCCTTGTGTATTCTGGTTATCAGCCCTTTATCTGACCCATAGTTTACATAAATATTTTGCCATTCTGAGTGCTGTTGATTCACACTAATGACTGTGTCTTTTGCCATGCAAAATCTTAGTCTAATGTAATCCCACTTGTCTATTTTGGGGATTATTGATTGTGCTTTGAGAGTCTTATTTAAGAAGTCTTTGCCTACCCCAATGTCTCCCAGAGTTTCCCCAGTGTTTTCTAGGAGCAGTTTTATAGTTTGAGGTTTTGGTTTAGATCTTTGGTCCACTTTGAGTTGATTTTTGTCAATGGTGAGAGGTAGGGGTTCAGATTCATCTTTCTGCAAGTGGATATCTAGTTTTTACAACAACATTTGCTGAAAAGGTTTTCCTTTTGCCACTGGATTGACTGGTACCCCTTGTCAAAAATCAGTTGACTCTATGTTTGGGAATTTATTTCTTGGGAATTTATTCTCTTCCATTGGTCCACCTGTCTGTTTCTGTGTCAGTACCATGCTGTTTTGATTACCACAACTTTGTAATAGATCTTTGGGTCTGGAAGTAAGATGTCACCAAGTCCACTCTTCTTGTACAGGATTTCTTTGGCAATATGAGGTCTTTTATGATTCGAGACAAATTGTATTATTGTCTTTTCTAGATCTGTGAAGAATGTGTCTGGTACTTTAATTGGAATAACCTTAAATATGTAGATTAATTTGGGTAGAATTGCCATTGTGATGATATTAATTCTTCCAATACAGGAACATGGGATGTCCGTCCACTTTTTTGTGTCATTTTCAATTTCTTTTTTTTAGCTTCTTGTAGGTTTTTTTTGTGGAGGTTTTTTTGTTTTTTTTTGAGAGATTTTCACTGTAGGGTGCGTGCACTCGCCAGACAGACAGAGAGAGACATAGAGACAGAAAGTGAGAAATCACCCCCCAGGGGAGATGGTCACGCCGCAATCCCTTCTCC
>NW_006201718.1:176714-179709 GCF_000334495.1 Tupaia belangeri chinensis | reverse complement strand
GGTTTTTATCTTTCTTTCTATTAATATGGTGTATTACATTTATGGTTTTGCATATGTTGAACCAACCTTACATTCCTGGAATAAAGCCTACTTGATAGAGATGTATAATCTTTTTTTATAAGTGGTTGGATACTATTTGCTTGTGACTTGTTGAGAATCTTTGCACCTATATTCATCAGCGATATTGTTCTATACTTTTCCTTCCTTTTCCAGTCCTTATCTGTTTTAAGGATAAGAGTTATGGAGGCTTCATAGAATGAACTAGGGAGAGATTCACCCTTTTCGATCTTTAGAAAAAAACTTGAGCAGTACGGGGGTTTACTCTCCTTTGAAATTTTTGTAGAATTCAGAGGTAAAGCCATCAGGACAAGGGCTTTTCTTTGTTGGGAGGGTATTTATTACTGATTCAATCTCCTGGCTTGTTATGGGCCTATTCAGACTTTCTACATCTTCCTGGCTCAATCTTGGTTGATCATATGTGTCCAGGCACTTGTCCATCTCATCCAGGTTTTCTTGTTCCTTGGTGTATAGTTGTTCATAGTCTATTCTAATGATGTTTTGTATTTCTACTTTGTCTGTTGTTATATCACCTGCTTCATTGCAAATTTGATTTATCTGGTTCCTTTCTCTATTCTTCTTAAGTCTTTCTAGTGTTGTTTCGATTTTGTTTACTTTTTCAGAGAACCAGCTTTTACTTTATTTTCTGCATAGTTCATTTATTTTCTGTTTCATTTCTTTCTGCTAGAATATGTATTATTTCCTTTCTTCTGGAGTTTTTTGGATTTTTTTACTGTTGCTTTTCCAATTCTCTGAGGCATGATGTTAGGTGATCCATTTGCCTTCTTTCCATCTTCTTCTTATGTGTACGAATTGCTGTGAACTTCCCTCTTATGACTGCTTTAGCAGTGTCCCAAAGATTATGAAAACTCATGTCCTCACTATCATTAGATTCCATCAATCTTTTGATCTCAGTCTTTATTTCTTCAGTAGTTGTGAAGTAATTCAGGAGTAGGCTATTTAGTTCCCATGTATTTGTGTATTCTTGAAGGTTTCTCTTGAAATTAAAATCAAGTCTAATTCCATCATGGTCTGAGAAGATGCTGAATATAGTTTCTATGCCTTTGAATCTGTAGACCGGGTCCGGGACACAAACCGCGGTCGACTACATGGGAGTCCAGCGACATAGCCATTACGCTAACTGCTGGTTCCCTGCGGTCTTTAAATTTTGGGTTAGATTTATTCCTAAGTATCTTATACTTTTTTGTGGCTGTGGTAAATGGAATTACTTTTTTCAGTTCTATCTCAGTCTGCCTTTTGTTCTTATATAGAAATGCTATAGATTTCTGTATGTTGATTTTCTATCCTGTGACTTTTCTGTATTCATGTATTACTTCCAGGAATTTTTTCACAGAAACCATTGGGTCTTTTATGTATACAACCATGTCATATGCAAATAGAGAGTTTTGCCTCTTCTTTTCCTATTTAAGTGCCTTTTTTTTTTCTCTTTTCTGATTGCATTGGCAAGGACTTCCAGTACTATATTGAAAAGAAGTGGAGAAACTGGGCATCCTTGTCTTGTACCAGTTTTTAGTGGAAAAGCTTTCAGCTTTTCTCCATTCAGGATGAATTTTGCTGTTGGTTTTTCATAGAAAGTTTTTATTTTTTTGAGAAATGACCCTTCTATGCTGATATTGCTGAAGGTCTTGATCATGAAGGGATGTTGTATCTTATTAAATGCCTTTTCTGCATCTAGAGATATGATCATATGGTTTTTATCTTTCTTTCTATTAATATGGTGTATTACATTTATGGTTTTGCATATGTTGAACCAACCTTACATTCCTGGAATAAAGCCTACTTGATAGAGATGTATAATCTTTTTTTATAAGTGGTTGGATACTATTTGCTTGTGACTTGTTGAGAATCTTTGCACCTATATTCATCAGCGATATTGTTCTATACTTTTCCTTCCTTTTCCAGTCCTTATCTGTTTTAAGGATAAGAGTTATGGAGGCTTCATAGAATGAACTAGGGAGAGATTCACCCTTTTCGATCTTTAGAAAAAAACTTGAGCAGTACGGGGGTTTACTCTCCTTTGAAATTTTTGTAGAATTCAGAGGTAAAGCCATCAGGACAAGGGCTTTTCTTTGTTGGGAGGGTATTTATTACTGATTCAATCTCCTGGCTTGTTATGGGCCTATTCAGACTTTCTACATCTTCCTGGCTCAATCTTGGTTGATCATATGTGTCCAGGCACTTGTCCATCTCATCCAGGTTTTCTTGTTCCTTGGTGTATAGTTGTTCATAGTCTATTCTAATGATGTTTTGTATTTCTACTTTGTCTGTTGTTATATCACCTGCTTCATTGCAAATTTGATTTATCTGGTTCCTTTCTCTATTCTTCTTAAGTCTTTCTAGTGTTGTTTCGATTTTGTTTACTTTTTCAGAGAACCAGCTTTTACTTTATTTTCTGCATAGTTCATTTATTTTCTGTTTCATTTCTTTCTGCTAGAATATGTATTATTTCCTTTCTTCTGGAGTTTTTTGGATTTTTTTACTGTTGCTTTTCCAATTCTCTGAGGCATGATGTTAGGTGATCCATTTGCCTTCTTTCCATCTTCTTCTTATGTGTACGAATTGCTGTGAACTTCCCTCTTATGACTGCTTTAGCAGTGTCCCAAAGATTATGAAAACTCATGTCCTCACTATCATTAGATTCCATCAATCTTTTGATCTCAGTCTTTATTTCTTCAGTAGTTGTGAAGTAATTCAGGAGTAGGCTATTTAGTTCCCATGTATTTGTGTATTCTTGAAGGTTTCTCTTGAAATTAAAATCAAGTCTAATTCCATCATGGTCTGAGAAGATGCTGAATATAGTTTCTATGCCTTTGAATCTGTAGAGGTTTTCATTGTGCCCTATCATGTGGTCGATCTTTGAAAAAGGTCCATGTGGGGAACCAGCAGTTAGTGTAATGGCTGTGTGACTGGACCCCCA
>NW_006201718.1:161663-176577 GCF_000334495.1 Tupaia belangeri chinensis | reverse complement strand
CTGTCTCTATGTCTCTCTCTGTCTATCTGGCAAGCACACATGCCCTATAGTGAAAAAACCTCTCAAAAAAAATAAATAAAAGGTCCATGTGGGGGTTAGAAAAAGTGTATCTCGTGGTGTTTGAATGGAAAGTTCTATATATGTCTGTTAAGTCCATTTGATTTATAGTATCATATAGACCTTTTATATCTTTACCTTTTTTTTTGTCTAGATGATCTGTCTAGAGGGGATATGGAGTGTTGAGGTCTCCAACAATTAGTGTGTTGCAATCTATCTCTCCTTTTAGATCTAACAGTCTTTCCTTCATGCATTTGGGTGCTCCTGTGTTAGGTGTACAGATGAATTATGAATATTTATAAGGGTTATATCTTATTGATTGATTGACCCTTTTACTACAATACAGTGTCCTTCTTTTTCTCTTCAAACAGTTTTTGTTTTAAACTTTATTATGTGACAAATTAGAATCATGACTCCTGCTCTTTTTTTGGTTCCCATTTGCCTAGAAAACCTTTTTCCAACCCTTCGCTTTTAGTATATGTATGTCTTTATCCATGAGATGGGTTCCCTGTTGGCAGCAGATTGCGGGTTTCTGTTTTTTTATCCATTCAGCCAGCTCGTGTCTCTTGATTGAAGAATTTAATCCATTAACATTGAATGTTATTATTTATATTTCCAGACTTGTCCCGACTATTAAGCTAGCCATTTTCTTGGTTGCAGTTTATGCCTTTATTTCTGGCTGTTCATTGTTTAGTTTTCCTGGAACAATATTCTCTTCAGGGTTTCCTCAAGAGCTGATCTGGTGTTGGCAAATTCTTTCAGGTTTTGTTTTTTCTGAGATTTTTATCTTTTTTTTTTTTCCCATGTGAAGGATAATCTTGTAGGATATAGTAATCTTGTTTGAAATTGATTCTCTCTTAACATTTTCAATACGTCTTTCCATTCTTTCCTTGCTTGCATTGTATCCATTGAGAGGTCTGGTGTTACCCAGATGGGATGATCTTTGTAAATCACTTGTCATTTCTCTCTTGCCAGTTTGACCAATTTTATTATCTTGTCTTTGTCTGTGGTTTTGATCAATCTGGCTATGAGATGCCTTGGAGAAGATCTTCTTGGGTTGATTTTACTTGGGGTCCTTTATATTTCTTGGATCTGGATGTGTGAGTGTCTTTCTAAAGTTGGGAAATTTTCTTTCAGCATTTCATGGAATAGATTTTCCACACCTTTATTAGTTTCTTCACTTTCTGGGATGCCAATTATTCTGATGTTTGGACATTTAATGGAATCTAGTATTTCTTATATATTATTCTCTCTCTCTCTCTCTCTCTCTCTTTTTTTTGTTATTTTCTCTATCTTTTGGGTGTTTTTTTTCTAGGTCAGAGGTTTTATCTTCTATATTGGAGATTCAATCTTCAGCATGGTCTAATCGACTTTTAACACTTTTGAGAGAGTTTTTGATTTCCTGTATTACAGACTTTCTTTCTTTCTTTCTTTCTTTCTTTCTTTCTTTCTTTCTTTCTTTCTTTCTTTCTTTTTTTCAAAGAGGTTTTTGCTATTGGGCGTGTGCACTTGCCAGAAAGACAGAGAGAGACAGACAGAAAGTGAGAAATCACACCCCCCCACCGGGGGTGATGGCCACACCACAGTCCTTTCTCCTCCATTCTCCTCTTGGGATCTTGGGCACACACACACACGTGCCCCACATGAGTTTAAACCATCGGCACCAAGACTTGAACCTTCGTCAACTACATGGTTGTCTAGTGACATAGCCATTATGCTAACTGCTGGTCCCCAGACTTCATTTCTAATAGTTCCCCCTGATTCTTTCTTAGAGTGTTCTTTTGTTCTTTCATATCATAGAAGGACTTTGTAATCTCCTGTAGTTCATTGTCTCTTTTCTGTTCCAACTCATAGAATTTTGTCACCCTAAATATTTTAAGTTCTTTCTCTGACCTTTTGGTAATTTCTTGTGTTTTTTTTTTTTTTTTTTCAAGAGATGGAGGGGAGTTACTGTGTTCTTTTGATGGATACATATTTCCTGGTTTATTCCGACCTGAGACTCTTCTTCTAGCCGTTGGGAGAAGTATTCACTTTTGAATATCTCTTAGTAGGACATTTGTTCAAGTAGGAGCAAATGTGTTTCCCATTTGCTGTGGACTGATGTGTGCCAACCTCTCTCTTCTGTTGTGTTCAGCAATGTGATCTCAAGAGGTGTATTCTATTCAGGTGTCTGAAGAGCAGTATTTCCTTTTTCATAGGTGGTTCAATAAAAAGGAAGATCCGAGGGAACCTTGCAATACTAAGAACTGTGATTCCAGACCTGTCTAGTCCCTCTGTCAGGGTGGAGGATGAGGAAGACATGCTAATATAAGAGGAGAGAAAATAGTATGAAGGAGAATTGCCAGGGGCCTGGAGATGGAATTGGAGCTCTGCTGGAGAGTGGAGGCGAGTCTGTGGGCAAGGAGTTGTAGAAAATTAACTGGTGTTCATAAATTTTCTCAGGTTTTGTTTATATTAGAATGCTCTTGTCTTCTCTTCCCATACAAAGGATAATCTTGCCGGTTACAGTATTCTTGGTTGAAATTGTTTTCCACTCAACACTTTGAATATATTTTCCCATTCTTTCCTCACTCGCGTTGTTTCTGATGAGAGGTCCACTGACAGCCTGATGGAATATCCTTTGTAGGTAACTTGACATTTCTCTCCAATCTTAGTATTTTGTCTTTGTCTGTGGTTTTGGTCAATCTGGCTATAATGTGTCTTGGAGAAGATCTTCCTGGGTTGATTCTATTGGGGGTCCTTTGTATTTCTTGGGACTGGATCTTTGAATGCCTCTCTATGTTTGGAATGTTTTCTTCCAGGATTTCATTGAATAGATTTTGAATGCCCTTATGAGTTTCTTCTCATTTTGGGATGTCAATTGTCTGGATGTTTGGACATTTGATGATATCTAGTATCTCTCAATTATTATTCTCATTTTGGGGGGGGCAACTTTCTCAGTTTTTATGGTGGATTTTTCTGGGCCAGCGATTCTATCTCATACAGCTGAGATTCGATTTTTGGTATGATCTAGTCTGCTTTTAATACTTCCAAGGGTGGTTTTGACTTCCTGTATTATAGCCTTCATCTAACAGGTCCATTTGATTCTTTTTTATAGTGTGAATTTCTTCTTTAAGATCTTTCAAGAATTCCCTCACCTCCTGAAACTCCTCAGCTCCTTTCTCCAGCCTCTTTGGCAGTTCATTGTCTCTCTTCTCTTCAATCTCTGTGAACTTTGTCTCTAAGAAAATTCTAAATTCTTTGACATTTCCATGAGTTTCATTGCAATGTCTGAGGATGAAGAGCAGTTATTATTCTCCCTTGGAAGAGAGGTACTTTCTTGTTTTTCCATATTTCTTGTGACTCTGCATTGATTTCTAGTCATCTGATGGATGATGCATTTCTTTCTAATTCTTGAAGATCAATCTGAATATTCAAAGGCATACAGTAGGAGGTGATCTGCAATCTCTTTTCCATTCCATTTTCACTCTTTTTGCTGCAGAATCAGTGGGAATAGAGGAACAGTCTGACCATAATAATATTCAGATGTTTAGATCCTGTTCACTTGGACCTGTCTAGACACTTAGTGAGTTGGGCCTGAAAAGCCAATGAGTAAAGATAAAGAAAAAGGAAAAAGAATTAGAGAAGAGGAAAATATAAAATAAAAAAAAGAAAAAAGATAATTTAAAAAAAACTTTATATTTTAATTTTAAAAAATAAAAATTGAAAACCATGTAAAAGCAATATTTCACACTGGGAGTCCAGGATCCATATGAGGATTGGCCTGGATTTGTGCCTTCCCTAAATAGAATTGGGAGAGGCACAATTAGCACAATAAAGAAGAGGCCTGAGAGCCCAGAGAGTACTTTACCTTCAAAAAATGAAAAGACACAGTGAGACAGAGAGAGACAGAGAGAAATGGAGAAAAGGAGACAAGGATTACTACCCACTAGAGATGAATGGGGGGCAGGGGAGTCTCAGCAGAAAATCTCCATCTTGAGTCCCTGAAAGCAATATTTCACAGGATTCATGTGAGGTGAAAACTCATTTATTTTTCTGGAAGGAGTCATTTGATTTTATTTTCTAAACATACACACATAAAAAAACATCTCAATTTTTTAAATTCCCTATTAGAATGCTCTTTTTTATTAATAAATTTATCTATTTTGCATTCATTCACCATACATAATCACAGCATACAAAATGTGATTCCTCACCCAGAATACACTATATATTGGCTTAATCAAGCATATCACCATACATGTTATTGTCAACAAATAATTTTCCATTTCCTGTTTCTTAATTTTTTTCCCCTTTTCCCCTTGATTCCCTATTTCTCACTCTCTGCCATTTCCCACTCTCCTCCAACACTGTCTCTGGTTTCTACAGTTGCTTTCCATGGACTTTCTGCCCCCACATTTTATTGACTCACAAAAATCTTAATTAATCTAAATATTTCAATAGCAAGTTCAGCTGATATATACATATCTGAACACATATCTGACTTTAAATATAACAGTGAGTAGAATGAACACACTATAAAATAGCACCTAGGTGAGGCTATATAAATTACTGTGATCATTGAACAGGTATTTTTATATAGGCTTTAATAAATAAAATTTTAAAAATGTTGGGCCAGCAGCTGGTGTAATGGCTATGTCACTGGACTTCCATGTAGTTGACTGTGGTTTGAGCCCCAGACCCAGTGGCTTAAACTAACGCCAGGCACATGTGCGTGCATGCCCAAGATCCTGAGAGGAGAAGGGATTGTGGCATGACCATCCCCCTGTGGGTGATTTCTCACTTTCTGTCTCTCTGTCTCTCTCTGTCTTTCTGGTGAGCGCACACGCCCTATAGCAAAAACCTCTCCAAAAAAAGTTAAGAGAAATTTGGTTAAGACTTAAAGCCAAGAAAATGATCAGGATTCTGTTCAAATTAGTAGTAGATGAACCTATCAACAGCTAAAGAAAAGACAAAAAATCTTAAATCTGCAATTGAAAACTTACAGCAAATATCTGCAAGGCTACCTGTATCTTCTCTTTTAGTCCTTAGCTCAAATACTACCTTCCAGCAAATTCTCTGATCACTGCAACTAGAGTACCTTCCCTCACCCTCCACCCTTGCCACAACCTGTATTATTTTCCTTTTATTCCCTTAGTGGTTGATCATTATTAGGCACTAAAATTTACCTTCCTTCCTCTCTCTAGACCTTAAACTCCTTTCATCTGGAAGTGTTATCACAATCATTGCAATATCTCCAGCACCTAAAACAGTGCCTAGAACATGATGGGGACTCAATGTTTGCTACCCAACTAACCAACTGATATATACTGCTGTCAAAATATAGATCTTAATTTAATACATTCATTTGATATTTTTCTTTTCTATAAACATTAACCTCAAAATATAGATCTTAATTTAATACATTCATTTGATATTTTTCTTTTCTATAAACATTAACCTCTTCAGACTCATATCCCTCTCACTTCATTAATGATATCAATCTTTCTCTGATATTTCTTCACTCTTCTCCAGCTCTTGATCCCATTCATTTAGAGCCATAAGGTGGGCTCCTTCCTCCCTCCAAGTACTTTAAAATATTTTAAAATAGAGCATTCTCAAAGTTGAAGAAATCTACAAGAATCAAAACTGAATCATTCTTGTGAGATTTCAGAGGCCATTGTTGGTTGACAGGGAACTATTATGGATCTCTTTGCCTCCCTAACCAAAAGCACAATTGCTCATGGGCTCATGACAGCCCAACTCTGTTCAGTCCCCAGTGCTCAGTGCAGTGATTGAAGCTTACAAGCATGTGTAAATGTGTGCGATGTGGATGAGGGATTGCTCTACTTGCTAATGAAGGTATATGAGAGAACCACAAATCTGTAGTGATAAGGATAGAACTCAAGAAGCTTGTCATTAGGTCCTAGAAGACCTCCTCATCTTTCTCAGATTAAGGCTAGGAACCAGCTGATCTGCCAGGGAAGAGAGGCCCAGTGATTAAACATTTAATCACTATTTATCTTTACAAAAAACAGAGAAAAGGTAGGGTAGGAAAGTGCTTTATTCCTACGTACTATCTCCTAGGACTTTGGCTTGGCAGAACCATTGGGGACCCCAAGTCACAGTAAAGAGCTGTGAAATATATTAAATAGGTTTCATTGTCTCCTTTGAAAAGAAGAGGAGAAATCTCATGGAAGTAGACAAAAATCTTGGAGCCATAAGAATCTTTGGGAGTCATTTGATCCCTTCTCCCTTAAAAAAAGTTTATTTCTACCATGAGCATGTGTACATGCATATGCATGCATGAGTGATGTACTCCCAATAGGTTCTTGATGCCACAATTCACCCTCAGCTTTGGTCATCCCTGGATCATGGGCATGAGTTTGCCCAGCATATTTAGGGAGGTCTCTAGGTGCAAACCTGGAACCTTCCCATATGGAACAGCCTCACAGAGCATTACATTACCACTGTATCACTGTCTATCCTCCATCCTCCTGTTTTCAATTAAATTACTAGCCCACAATAGCCCAGTAGTAGAACTCGGAATAGAATTCAAGGGTGATGCCCATAGCTTTGTGAGGAAAGTAAGAGAGAAGGAGTGTGTAAGGCAATTTTTTTCTTTCTCAAACATCATATTTGAAGACATCGTGAGAGAATAAATGTAAGGTTATGTAAATAGATGTGCATGCCATTCTTTATCTTTTTCTTTCTTTTTTCTTTTTTTCTATAGAGCATGTGCACTCACTGGAGAGAAAGGGAAGGTGTGAAATCATCCTCCAGTGGGAATGGCTGCACTACAATAACTTCTATATTCTTCTCTCAGGATTTTGGGCATGCATGTAAATGTGCCCAGTGTCTTTCTCAAGCTGCGATGTCTGGGACTCAAACAGCATACTTGGCCCTGTGGGATCCAGCTGCCTTAACTCCCACGCCACCTGCTGGCCCACAGTTCTTTTTTAAAATAAATTATTTTATTTAACTTTATTTATCCATTTATATATTTATTTTAATTTGACCAGAGAGTGATAGAGGAGAGAGAGAGAAAGGGGGAGAGAGAGAGAGAGAGAGAGAGAGAGAGAGAGAGAGAGAGAGAGAGAGAGAAAGTGAGAAAGCAAGCTGCCAGGTCCAAGACTTGAACTGTGGTCAGCCATATGGGAGTCGAGCACCCTTAACCACTATGTCACCTGCTGGCCCTGCCACTGTTCTTTATTTTACATACATATACTACATATACATTCACACACACACACACACACACACACACACACACATCCCTAAAACATTCACCATAACTTTAACTTATTACTGCTAAGAAAATAGAAAAATATCCCTAAACTTCTGATCTCAAAATTCTTACCCTCAAAATAAATATTTACCATATGGTCAATTTCATTTTACCTTTTTAAGAGAGATTTTTGCTATAGGACACATGTGCTCACCAGAGACACAAAGACTGAGAAAGTGAGTAATCACTGTTCCCCCCTTCCTGGGAAATGGCCACGTTGCAATTTCTTCTTTTCTCTTAGGATTTCAAGCAAGCATGCACACATGCCTGGCATGGGTTCTAAGCCACCAACTCAGGGACTAGAACCATAGTAACCCATATGGTAGTCCAGTACCTTAACCACTACGTCAACTGCTGGCCCCACCATATGGTAAATCTTTATACTGAGTTAATATTCTAGGTGTTTTTTACTTCAGTAGACAGTTTTTTAAATAAAAGTTGAATTGTATACAATAATATGTAGATTGGCACACATGTATGTTTGAGACTGCTACAGGACAGTTTAGAAAAGATTATGTAAGGGACCAACAGTTGGCATAATGGCTATGTTACTGGACTCCCATGTAGTCAACTATGGTTCAAGTCCTGGACCTAGTGACTTAAACTCACACCGGGTGCATGCGAGTGCGCACCCAAGATCCCGTGAGGAGAATGGAGGAAAAGGGATTACAGCATGGCCATCCCTCTTGGGGGGCTATTTCTCACTTTCTCTCTCTCTGTCTTTCTGGCAAGTGCATGTGCCCTATAGAAAAAATCTCTCTCAAAAAAAAAAAAAAAAAAAGAGAAAGAGAGAGGGAGAGAGAGAAAGATTATGTAGGACAAAATACTCTTTTCCTTTTTTCTCCCTTTGCTTTTCTCTATACGCAACATGACTCTTTACCAAAAACCTCTTCAGAAACAGAGAGAATACAATCTCTCTGGGAAATGAATCAGAGTTGCTTAGCCCTGATCATTAGCTACCTACAAACCCAAGCTCTTTAGGACCACATTAAATAACAAAAGACATTACCTTTGCAAAGTTATGACCCATTTCTTTCCTTAGAAAATCAAATTTTTTTAAGCCTTAGAGCATAAATGCTTAAAAAGATAGCTCTCTCTTGTTTTTACAATTTTTAAAAAATATTTTTACTTTTATTTTTAAAAAAATTATCTTTAATTGGGGCCAGCAGGTGATGTGGTGGTTAAGGGCACTAGATTCTCACATGGTCGACCACAGTTCAAGTCCTGGACCTAGCAGCTTGCTTTCTCACTTTCTCATCTCTCATTCTGTCCTTCTCTGCTCAAATTAAAATAAAATAAATAAAGTTAAAATAATTTTTAAACATTTACATTTAATTACTGTTTTTCTTTACAGAGTATAAAGTTGTTTTTCCCAGAATGCATACAGTTCTTATCAGTCAAGTCAAAGATATTACCATATGCCTTATCATCAACAGATAACTTTTATTTGTTGTGTCTGATAAATGCTTCTGTTTTTTTTACTGTTTTAACAGTTCCTAAGCATCATTTATTTATTTTCCAGGAGTGTGAAAGGTGGAAGTACTTCTCTTGGTATTATCTTTCAGAATTTTCAGTGTGTTAACTTTCAGAATTTTCAGCATGTCATTCCTTGACTCTGTGTGTGTGTGTGTGTGTGTGTGTGTGTGTGCGTGTGTGTGTGTGTGTTGCTCTATTTGAAAACACAAAAGATGGGTTTCCTTGCCCACCATAGAAAAAATATAACATATGACCCATTCCCTTCCTGAGAGCACAGAGTACCAAAAGTAGGTAGCTTAGATCAGGGTGACTAGGAAGTTTTGTCATTTCCAGAAGGAAGTGTGAGTCACAGTGTGAGGCATTTTGGGAGGCCTGAATCAGAGCTGTCGAGGAAGTCAGTTCTCAGACAATTTAACTTAAAATCAAAATGCAATTTAATTTAATCCTTTTCTTCAAAATCATATCTTTTCCAAAATGACTGCATATGTAGATATCCCTGTTATTTCCTTCCAGAAATAAGAGAGTAATTTAACAACTCAAGAAGTCCTCTAAATTACTTTGGAGTCAAACAGGCCTGGAGATTATAATTAATATATATCTTTTAGAAGGGAGAAAAGAGAGTGGGTAAGCGAGAGAGGGAGGACACTACTCTAAAATGAATTAATAAACGAAGAATAATCAAGCTAAATTATATTGTTAGAAAAATTGAAATTATTATAGACAACTAAGCATTTTAATAAATATATGTTTCCTCTTTGAGGCCAAAAATGTACTTGAGAAATCTTTCTGCATTCACAGATTTCTTGTTCCTGAAAGATTTGGTCCACTTTTGCAAATGTTCAATACCCAGAAAGGTTTCAGAATGCTAAGAAACACTATATAATCTTTTAGGAGTATGTGGTTATGGGTAGAGTTCAGGAGATGAGAAGAAATACTGATTTGGGGGGTGATGGGAGAAGTGGCACTGCATTGCGTGGGGAGCAAGCAGGGGATGTGCAGGGATAGCAAGATGGGATGCTTTTCCAACACTGGCTGGGAACAGTTCTAAGAGGGTTAGGACAAAATACATCAGAATTGATTTATGATTAAAGGCACAGAGCATGGAAAACTTTTATTATATTACAATCTCGGGAGGCTAATGATTCTGAGGCCTGATGATATTAATTACAACATGATCTGACAATCAAATAGATTTTGAGTGAATTCAGGTAGATAAATTGGAGTTCTGCTCTGCTCCTAATCTCTACCATTATGCCCTGGGGGACTAAAGGTATGAAGTGCTTATTTTAACATGATAAGTTTCCTGTGGTTGGTTTCAATCTCAGCTAACCACTTGGAGAGACGCAACTCCTGTTAGGCTTGGGAAAATTGGCTTCGGGCAGTTATAGCACTTGGAAGTCCTTAGGGACATGTATATAGATGAGAAAAGGTGAAAGAAGAATGTATGTTTTACAATAGAGATTATTTAGGAAGTATGTGTGCATGCACACAATGTGTGGCATGTACTTCCAAGGTTCATTGAGGTAGCAAAAGATGGCAAGAACTCCAGACTTGATAGTGGCAGAAACTTGTCCTTCTGACCTTTGTATGTAGGTTATGAAGATACCTTATTACTATCAGGACTTATGAGGCCTTTTTAAAAGTTTCTTTCTGGGTCAGGTTTAAACTGGCCTAGGACCAGCTTCCAGGATTAAGGGTGTGGCCCTTTGAACCATTAAAGTTCCTAGGACTAGGTAGATCACAAAATATTTGCCACCTCCAAGATACCCTGGTTGTTTCACAGAAGGTGTGGTAGACAGAGGATAAAACGGAAAATCATGGGATATATAGTCTAAAGACCTAGTTTCAAGTTCCCAGTTTGTCTTTGCAAGTTGTGAGCTGGACAAATCTCAGCCTGGACTGCAGTTTCCTGATTCCTAGAAGTAGTGACCAAGACACCAAAAGTGCAGCGTGGACCTGATGCAGGAAGTAGCAAGCACGTGGTAAAGCCATAGTTCTCAGAAAATTGTCACATGATCGTGTGATAATTGTACATGGTGTGGGGGACCTTCTCCTTCTAGACCATTCTTTTTTCCTTCCTGGCCCATAAAGTAAGTACTTCTCAAGTCTATTCTCTGCTTTTCTTGCCTCCTACCACTGCTAAGGTTCAGTCTTTCTGTTGTACCTGAATTATTTTCAAGAGACTCCTCCCTGACAGCTCCCACCTCTACTTTTTGTGCTTGCTATTTCCACTTCTAGGCATGCTCCTCTTCCAATGTCTACATGGCTTGCTACTCAATCATGTTATTCAAATGTGGGCTCAGAGAGCCCTTCCCTGACCACCATGTACAAAATAGCATTCAGTCCCTCCCCTCCACCAAAACCAACTTCCCTTATCCTGTTTTATTTTTTCATAGTGCTTATAATAAACTTGTATAACCATTTAGTTATTTTATGTAAATAAACATTTAATTTCAGAATACTCATGCTTTAGAAAAGTTGCAAAAATACTTCAGAGAGTTCCTATATGTCTGTTACCCAGTTTCTCCTATTAGTATCTTGCGTTGCTATGTTACATTTGTCATCACTAAGGCACCAACTTTGTTATAATACTATTGATTAAATTATGTATTTTATCCACGTTTTCTTACTTTTACTTTGTCTATTTCAAGATTAAATTCAGGGTTTCAGCCAGGATACAGAAGAGACATTTCATGATGTCACTTTAGCTTCTTCTAATCTGTAACAGTTTCTCAGACTTTCCTTGTTTTTGATGACCTTGCTGGTTTTTGGTAGTACATGTAGAATGCCCCTCAATTTGGGTTTGTCTGAAGTTTTCCTCATGGTTAGACCAGGAGTGTGTTGGGAAGAAAGACAAAATGCAAAGTGCACTTTTCATCACGTCATATCAAGAATACATACCGTTAGCATGTTTTGTCACTTTCGATACTGACTTTGATCAATTGAAGTAGTGTTTTTCAGGCTTCTCCACTGAACAGTTACTTTTACTCCCATCCGTACTCTAGAAATAAGTTACTAGACATGACCCACCCTCAAAGAATGGGGAGTTAAGTTCTACCACCTTGAGGAGAGAGTTTTTACCTAAATTACTTAGAATTCTGTACAGGAGATTTGTGTCTTCTTCACTTACTTATTTAGTCAGTCATTTACTTTATATCAGAATGGACTTAGAGATATTTGTTGTACATGATGGGTTATATTCCTATACTTAGTTATATATTTAGTTGCTTATATTCTTTTAGTCTTGGACATTGGGAACTCTTTCAGTTGACACCTATGTCCCTTTGACATGCCTCAGTGGTTTTATTAGAGCATTTCCTTACTCTCTGGCACTACAAGATGTTCCATGCTCATGTTATGTATTTCCTGCTCTAGCCTTAGAATCAACTATTTCTCTAAAGAAACCCCAGTTTCTTTTATTAGAAAATATTATGAGGGACCTGCAGTTGGCGTAATGGCTATGTTGCTGGGCTCCCATGTTCGAGTCCTAGACCCAGTGACTTAAACTCATGCTGGAAGCATGTGCATGTGTGCCCAAGATCCCAAAAGGAGAATGGAGGAGAAGGGATTGTGGCATGTCCATCCCCCCTGGGGGGTGATTTCTTGTTTTCTGTCTCTCTGTCTCTCTCTGTTTTTCCAGTGAGCACATGTGCTCTATAGCAAAAACCTCTCAAAAAAAATAAAAAAAGAAAAGAAAAGAAAAAATATTATGAGAACCAATATCTTGGTGTTGTATGTGTTGTTACTGGAGTATCTATGCCTTTATATCTGTAATAATTAATATTTATATATCTATCAATATGTAGCTCTATCAAGCTAAATATGAGTTCAAACTAATGTCCCAGCTCAAACCCAGTAGCACAAGGATCATTTCATTTTAGTTTTCTCCTCTTGCTTATCTGGAACTTTCCTCATTTACAGTGAACCTGGCTTCCACAGTCCAGGTATTTATTTGTTCATACCAGTACACACGTACAGCATTTTTAGAATTGCTAACCAGTACCCCATACAATGCATCTTTACCAACTTGAATACAGTGGTACAGTGGTGGTGGGGGTTGTTTTGTTTTGTTTTACTTTTTTTTTTTTTAATTTTCCATAGGGCACATGCACTCACCAGAGAGAGACAGACAGAGAGGGGAAGTAATAAATAACCCATTAGGGGGTAAGGCCACACCACAGTCCCTTCTCATTCATTCTCCTCTTGGGATTTTGGGCACACATGCACACGTGCACAGTTTGTTTTTCAAGCTACCAGGTTTGGGACTCAAACTGCATGGTCAGCTTTGTGGAATCCAGCTGATTTAACCACCCTGCCACCAGCTGGCCCAAGTTTAGTTTTAATTTTTACCAGAGGCACATGAGTTCACAAGAGAGTTTCAGAAAGGCTCCCATTCAGAATGGTCATGTCCCTCCTCCATTCCTCCCTCCTTTTGGAATTTTGGGCACACATGCATATGTGCCCATTATGAATGTTCTCAGGCTACTGGTCTCAGGATTCAAATCACATTGCTGGTCATGTGGTATCCAGCTGCCTTCACCACCACACGATAGGCTGGCCTGAGTTACTTATAAACGGTCACTCTTGTTTCTAGTTCTTACAGTGTATAGTGAAAAAACTATTTTTTTCAAAGTTATTTAAGTCAGCACGTTTTGTCCCCACTCTCTCCAGTAAGATTTTGTCTTAATATTTGTATTACAGTTAGAGTCTTCTCATAGTCTGAATTTCATCCTGGGATCTTCTGACTTCCTGGTTGATATATAAATTTTTTTAATTTCACATACATTAAAGTATACCCTTTCTACTGAAAAGTTCTGTGGATTTTGACAAATGTGTAACATCATGCACCTACCATTATAATACAGAATACAGCCTAAACACCCCGTCCTTCCCCTAGTTAAACACTATTAACTATTCTACCTTCCCCACCCTCCTTCTACTAGAATATCAGCTTCATAAGGATGGTGATTATTTTATTTGCCAGAGGGTACATGTGCTTCTCAGAGAGAGACAGAGAGAGGAGAGGGAGAAAGCAGCACCCACCCCAACAGGATCTGGTCACATCTCAATCTCTTCTCCTCTAATTCCCCATATAACCCTCTTCCTCTTTGTGACTACTGTTGGCAGAAAATTACTTTAGGGCCAGCCTTGTAGCCTAATGGTTAAGGGAGCTGGATTCCATATGGCTAACTATAAATCAAATTCTAATGTGTGTTTTTTTTTTTTCAGACACACTGGGCACATATGTCTGCATGCCCAAAATCCCAACAGGATAGAGAGATAGAGAATGAGAAAGGATTGTGGCATGACCAAACTTCATTGGAGAATACTTTCTCTCTCTTTCTTTCTCTTTCTTTCTTTTTCTTTCTTTCTTTCTTTCTTTCTTTCTTTCTTTCTTTCTTTCTTTCTTTCTTTCTTTCTTTCTTTCTCTCTATTTCTCTTTGGTGAGTGCACACACACTCTGACAAATTTAAAAATAAAAAATTACTTTAGCAGAAACTGTGTGTGTATGTGTGTGTGTGTGTGTGTGTGGTGTGTGTGTGTGTGGTGGGGCAGGGAGTTAGGGAGAAGGAGACAAGGGCAGAGCCAATTTTGTTTCTCACTTCTGAAGTCCGATTATTGAGCTAGAGATGGTACCTTTGCTGATGTCTTCAATGACAGTCTTTACCAGGAAAAATGGCCATGGTTACAAGAAGCTGACCCAGAAGGCTCTGACAATGTCTGTTCCCTCAGTGAGTCAAAGGCTTATGAGCACACTTTACTTCCACTGCCTTCCTCCAGTACCACCCTCAGAAGTGGATAACCTGGCCCTGCTCCTTAAAAGGTCCTATTTTGACCCTTCTCTAGCCTAGTATCTCTCCATATATGAAGAATCCATGACTCCAAGAAGATATTCTGATCCAGAGACTATGCACCTCTTTCGAGGCCATGCTTTGGGTAGGTGGATGCACCACCTGAGGGGGAAGAGATAAGGTATCCCGAGTGGAAGGGCTGTGGATTGAGAAAGGACAGAACAGAAAAAAGTGGGAGTCAGATGGACCGCTGTTTCTGCTGGAGAACACCGTAACCCTGAGCTGTTCTGTGCTCATTCTTTTTTTTTTTTTTTTTACATTT